>NW_007731476.1:67321-68298 GCF_000696425.1 Galeopterus variegatus
TTTTTGAAATTCGAATTTTTATTTTGAGGTAATTGTAGATGCACATGCAGTTGTAAGACATAATGCAGAGAGATTCTAGTTACCCTTTACCCAGTTTCCCCAAATGGTAAAATCTTGCAAAATTATAATAAAATATAAAAACTAGAATCTTGACATTGATAGAGTCAATACATTTACATCACCAGAACATTCCTGTTTCTTTTTTGTAGCCACACTCAACAATTCTCCTGACCCCACTCCCTCCTTAACCCCTGGCAACCACTAATCTATTTGTCATTTCTTTTATTTTTGTCATTTCAAACTTTGACTTGCCCTCCCTCCCTTTCTTCCTTCATTCTTTCTTCATTGAAACGTAACTGTACATAACCTTTGGCTTTAACTCAGCATAATTCTCTGGAGATTCATCCAAGTTGTTATGTGTATCAGTAGTTTATTCCTTTTTGTTCTTGAGTAGGATTCTATGGTATGGATGGTTCACAGATTGTTAACCATTCACCAGTTCTAGGACATTAGGATTGTTTCCAGTTTGGTGCTATTAGGAATAAAGCTGCTATGAGCATTCATGAACACGTTTTTGTGTGAACATAAGTTTTTGTTTCTCTGGGATAAATGCCCAGGGGTGTAATTGTTGTGTCATATGGAAGTTGCCTGTTTCTTTTTTTTTTTTAAACAAACTGACAAACTATTTTCTGGAAGGGGTGTACCATTTTATATTCTGGCTGTACTATTTTATGTTCCCACCAACAATTATGAGTGATTCAGCCTCCACATCCTTGCCAGCATTTGGTATTATCGCTATGTTCTGTTTCAGCCATTCTGATAGGTGTGTAGTGATATCTCACTGTGGTTTTATTTTCATGTTCCTAATGACTAATGATGTTGAACATCTTTTCATGTGCTTATCTGGCATCTTTAGGACTTCTTGGTGAAATGTCTCTTCATGTCTTTTGCCCATTTTCGAAATGAATTTTTTTTTT
>NW_007731476.1:69227-72251 GCF_000696425.1 Galeopterus variegatus
GTTACTGAATGTCTCTGTGACTCAGTTCCTTGTCTGTAAAATAGGGATTAAGGGCCGAGCCTGTGGCGCACTCGGGAGAGTGCGGCGCTGGGAGCGCAGCAGCGTTCCCGGCATGGGTTCGGATCCTATATAGGGATGACCGGTGCACTCACAGCGCTCACTGGCTGAGCGCGGTGTGGCCGGTCTCAAAAAGGAAAAAAAAAAAAATAGGGATTAAAACTAGCATTTTTCTTATGAGGTGGTTATGAGAAATAAATGAGCTAGTGTATGTAACGAACTTGAACAATGCCTGGCTCATAAATGTTTACTATGTGTTAGATATTATGTTACTTTTTAAAAGTGTACATGAACTTATTTGCCTAATTACACTTTTCTTTTTATTACTTTATAGTGGTTGGATTTCATCCCTTACTGGTCTCAACCAAAACATTCCTGTTGGAATTATGATGATAATCATAGCAGCACTTTTCACAGCATCGGCAGTCATCTCGCTAGTTATGTTTAAAAAAGTAAGTGAAATTTTGTTTGTAAATTTTTATAGTGAACCTGATGCAAAGTTCTCATTTTCCCATTTTGCTGTTTATTCAGTATAACCTCAAGCCATTGTATTCTTGGTCTAGTTAAGTTTGCTCTCTGAGAATTACTTTTTACTAAAAGTTATGCATACATATATTTTAGAAAATACCACATTTTTAGCTTACCGTAGAAAGGAAATATTTTAAAATCCTGTTAACTGAAGGTTTCTTTCATGAATTGAAGGGTCAACCTCATTTTCTAAATTTGAATTTGCAAATGTACTTTAATTTCCTTCTTTGTGGGGTGTTGTGTTTTTTTTTTTTTNAAAAAAAAAAAAGCCAAACAAACAAAAAGCAACCCAACAAACTAGCACTCTGCAGATTTTTGACGTGGACTTGGGGTTAAGGAATAGGATCGTGGTGGTGGTGGGAAAAAGAGCTAGTGGTGATATTTCACAACTCCTGGATCCATACTCGATTTTTTCAAATACATCATGTATTTCTTTGTCCCAGTTTTTGTTCATGCTATGCTTCTGAACCCATGAATTTCTGCCAGTGGAAGACCTCACTAGTGTTCTTTTGAGATCCAGTTCAGATCTTGCTGCCTCTTCCACAGAAGCTTTCTCAATACCCTATGTCTTAGGGATTATGTCATTCTGAGTTTTCTTGGGGAACTTACTGTCTGTATTACTTACTGTGGGACTTGGGCATGTGTCAGTTTACATACCTTGCAGTGCACATATTCTGGGTATCCAGCTTGTTAAGCCCCTGTAGGGTGAACATTTCTTTTAGCATTGGAATTAAATGAGAAGAGCAGGAACTTTGCTTTGAAACTATACAACTCAGGTTGAAATCCTGGCTTCTTCACTTAGAGCTTTGTGACCTGAGACAAACTTATATAACCATTCAAGTTCAGAGTCCTCCTGTATTCCAGGCTGCATGAGAGCAGGGACCTAGTCTGTATGTTTTCAGGTTGTATACCTTACATCTGGAACGTGACAGGCAGTGATTGGCATGTGATAGCCACTCAAATATTTGTTGAATGAAAGGAGTGAGAATAATTACTTTCATAGGGTTGGTGTGAGGATTAAATGAAACAGTTAATGTAAATTACATAGCACAGGGGCTTCTCAATTAAAATTAGTTTTCCTTTGTGATCTTGATCCCTTTATCATTTTATATTTAGGGTCTGGTTTAGTATCTACTTGTGTTTAGTAGGTGCCTTTATCCATCAGTGTTCCATCAGGAAAACAGAACAAAAACAGAGATTTATTGCAAGGAATTGTCTTACAAAGTTTTGAGGGCTGGTTAGGTGAGTCTGAAATCCACAGGGCAGGTGGTTAGGAAGGGCAGGCTGGAACTCTTAGGCAGAAGCTGAAGCTTCAATCCATAGGCCAAATTTCTTCCTCAGAGGAACCTCAGTTCTATTATTAAGGCCTTTCAATTGATTGGATCAGCCATGCCCAACTCATCCAGAATACTCTTCTTTACTTAAAGTCAACTGATAGTAGATGCTAATCACATCTACAAAATACCTTCACAGCAATACCTAAATTAGTGTTTGATTGAATAATGGGACCGTGGCCTAGCCAAATTGACACACAAAACTGACCATCACAGCATCATGGTTTGGAGAATTCCTTTATTATTCTAAATGAATTATTGGGGGTGTTTTATAAAACTAGAAATGTGATTAATTTAGAGTATAATAGAGGGTTTTGTGGTACATTGTAGGTTTTATTCATTTGTTAAACAACTATTATTGAGAATGTATTATATGCCAGGCACCGTGCTGTGTGTGAGCTCAAGGAACTCACATTTTGGTTGGAAGAGAAACAAATGAATGGGCACCACAATCAGTGACTTAATGGCTATTACAGAGGCAAGAACAGGAAGGAGAAGGATACCTAACCAAGTTTTGGAGGTCTTTCTGAGTAATAAAGTCTTTTTAAATATTACCTCAGCTGAGATATAATGGTGAGTACTCATCATTGTAGTTATCTAAGGAAAGCAATAAGGAGGAGGGGAGAAGGTAAGAGAATAAGTAGATACCATGTAGTGGGGATAGCACATTCTATCTATTTGTAGGAAATAACAGCAAATCCAGGGAATTAAAAGTAGCTCAGAATGGATAGGAAATAAACGTGGAGCATGAGCTGGGACAAAGAGAACTTTGGATGTTGGTGGTGGAGGATAGGGGAAGATGAGATTGAACACATTAGTGTAGTTATATCCCACAGGGTCTTGTAAACTAGAAAAACTTGTTGAGAAGTTTGAATCTTCTCCAAAAAGTGGTGGTGAGCCATAGGGAAGTTTCAAGGAGAAGAGTAACTGAATTGATCCAATTTGAGCTTTAGAAGGATTATTATAGAATAGGTTTGGGATTTGTGGGGCAGAGGTATAGTACTTGGAAAAAACTAAGGCTGGAAGACAAGCTAGGAAGCTGGTTAATAATGATGAAGGCTGAACTAAAGAAGTGGCTATTATCAGTACTGAACTAAGGCAGTGT
>NW_007731476.1:72468-143320 GCF_000696425.1 Galeopterus variegatus
TAATAATGATGAAGGCTGAACTAAAGAAGTGGCTATTATCAGTACTGAACTAAGGCAGTGTAAAGTAAAAACAGTCAAGAGAGAATGAGCAGGTAATGATTAATTCAACTTAGACCTGAAGTAGGGGAAAAGGGAAGACTCAAAGATGACACACAGGTTTTTAGATGATGAGTCATTCAGGAAGAGAGAGTGCAAGGAGAGCAGGTTTCGGGATCAAGATATTTTCAACTTTCAGTGTGGGGAGTTTAAAATACTGGTGGGGCATTAAAGTATAAATCCTCAGTAGGCTTTTGGATATACAGGTTAGGAGCAAGGAAAGAGCTTTAGGCTGGATTTTTAGACTGGGAAGTATTGATTTCTTGAGGTAAGTGAAGCCTAGAAAGTGTATGAAGTGAGAAGAGGGCCCCCAGGGTAGGATACTCCCAACATTTAAGAGTCTACTGTGGGAAGAGTGTGAAGGTGATTTTAACCAGCAGTGTGTTGAGGGTTGAGGGGCAGAATGTGTGTATGGGGGGGATATGTGGCACAGATGATTGGTAGAGTCGGGGTATGGAAGACGTGTTAATTCTGCAGCTGCTGTGTAACGGACCACTGTGTGCAGTGCTCTGAATTCATTGATCTGCAGTTGTTTGCCCTTCCACTTTCTAGGTACACAACTATTCAGGATGTATCTTGTGAAAGGAGAAGTTGTAGAACCGTGCTTATATGCCAGGCATTCATGATTCTTATTTCTTAAATAAGATAAAAGTATTGATATGGGAATTATGCAGCATATCTGACATTTTCGTTGAATTTTTTCTTACCCCATAGTTAAAGAAGTTACCATTTGCCTCTTTTTCTGTGTGCCTGTCCATGCTAAACTTCTCTGGGTCTCATATTCGTGCTTATATGCCAGGCATTCATGATTCTTATTTCTTAAATAAGATAAAAGTATTGATATGGGAATTATGCAGCATATCTGATATTTTCGTTGAATTTTTTCTTACCCCATAGTTAAAGAGGTTACCATTTGCCTCTTTTTCTGTGTGCCTGTCCATGCTAAACTTCTCTGGGTCTCATATTCTTTATCTGTGAAATAAGGAGTTTAGATGAGATGATTTTCTGCATGATCTTATGAAGTACAATAAATGGGATAATTAATATAAGCTAAAATATAACTTGAGCTAGCTTTCATATTGTAATGGCAGGTTCTCTTGCTATGATAGAACTTGAGATCCAATTAAAAACAACAGATTTTTCTTGTTATTTTCTTTCCACACTTGCTTAAAACTGGCTATTTAATTAAAAAAAAAATCCTTTGGGGGTTTGTAGCTATAGTTTATAACCACTAGGGGTCAGGCTCTTCATGAACAGTTAATGCCCTCTAAAAGTTATCTGTGCGCACTATTTTGCCTCTAGTACTGTTGGATTTCATTAAGCTGTTTCTCTAAACCCAGCTAAACATGCTCTGTGGTATTATTTTTATTTTATTATTGATAATTATTTTAATTGAAATGAATACAGTTTTGAGAATTTTTTTGACATTCTGAAGTCTTACATAATTGCAGTAGGTAATCATTGGTATGTGGAGTGCCCAGTTGGGAGCATTGTGGTGTCTTTTTAACCCCCAAAGTGTCGTTTCATACTCCACATTTCAAATATTGAAAGAATACATGTCTCCTATACATCTTCATAGATAAGGGAATAGTTCTATCCCTATTGTTCCCAAACAGATTTTTAAAGATTTCTTTCAGATTATTTCTAAATGGTATTTTTTTAAAAAGGTACTCTTTCTATAGTAAACTATTAGAATTGGATAATGGTTTTGGGCTAAGGGGGGAGATATTATAAATGGGTCAAATAACAACATATGAATGAGTCACAGGAAACCATGTATCAGGAGAGTCCCCAAATTTTCCCTTCTTTTAATTAGTATAAGGGCTAGAATAACTTAATATGGATGTGATTAATAAATAATATATAATTTGTATTAATTTTGGACCTAGTTTTGAATGATTATCATTTCCATGAAATTAAAAAATTTGTTCATAATTAATAGTGAATTTTTGCATTTCAAAAAAATTTTAGAAAAGTTATTTCCCTTCTTTAAAAGAAGTTTACCTAAGTGCTTTACATTTTTTTATTTACTGAAATATCTATTCTGCAGATACTCTTTTAATTTGTATGGGAGTATAGAATTGGGTGTATGATCCAGAATAATGACAATTAAGTCTCACTAATTAGTTAAATTGATTTTTACAATAAATGCCTTGTGAAGATGTTCTGTTTTATATAAAGTGATAGTCTTCTTAGATTAAAAGTGACTTTCTTTGAAAGCATTGCTATTCCTCATCCCTTTTTTAACTTTATTTTGGACCTGGAATAGAAAGCTGATAATTTTATGGTACTGTTTCTCTATAGTCACAGATAGGCACACTACTTCTCACTCAGTGTCTCAGAACCAACCAGCACTATAATCTTTGCTGATTAGGAATCAATTCCAGATGATCCACATTGCCTGTTGAAATGCTGGTCCAGATACTTATCTTCATTTAGGGCACACGGAATAGTAGAGTAATATTACTGAATTCCTAGAAAACATTGGCACTCCTGAGCAGGCTGTTTATTACCTGTCCTGAGTTGGTATCCTGAGTATATTCACTTTAATTTTCCTCCAACTCTTATTTTGTTATCCTTTTCAATAAGTATGAGACTAGTTATTTAGTAGATCCCAAATTTAGATTAATACAACTAAATTATTGTGAGTTATCTTTACTTGGGCATCTTCAAATTTGGTAGAACAGAGAGTATTTATAATGCTGTACATTTGATACTTTAACCTAAATCATCTTTCTATGCATATTTTAATAGCTTTATTGTAATATAATTCACCTATCATGCAGTTCAACCATTTAAAGTGTACGATTTAATGTTTTTTGGTATATTACCTTATTTTTTTAATGATGGCAATGTATAACCTAAAATTTTCCATTTTAACCATTTTTAAATATGCAATTCCATGGCATTAACTACATTCACATTGTTGTACAGCCATTACCTCTATTTCCAAAACTTTTTCACCTCCCCAAACAAACACTGTAACCATTAAACAATGACTGTTCATCCCTACTCCCAGCCTCTGGTAACTTCTCATCTCCTTTCTGACTCTTATGAACTGCTTATTAACAAATATTTCATATAATTAGAATTATACAATATTTTTCTTTTGTCCCTGTCTTATTTCACATAGCCTAATGTTTTCACAATTCATCCATGATGTAGCATGTATCAGAGCTTTATTTCTTTTTAGTGCTAAAAATATTTCATTGTATGTATATGCCACGTTGTTTATTCATCTGTTGAAGAACATGAGTTTGTTTCCCCACCTTTTAGCTATTGTGAGTAAAGCTGCTCTGAACAATGTTGCGCAAGTATCTGTTTGAGTCCTTACTTTCACTTCTTTCATGTATACAAGGGTACTTCGGAAAGTTTGTGGAAAAATAGAATTAAAAGACAATACAAATCTTTCTATGAATTTTTTGAAGTACTCTTGTTATACCTAAGAGTGGAATTGCTGTGTGGTCTTACGGTTATTCTATGTTTAGCTTTTTGAGGAACCTCCAAACTGTTTTCTGCCGTGGCAGCACCATTTTACATTCCCACGAGCAGTTTCTCTCCATCTTGCCAGCACTTGTTATTTTTCATTTTTCTCGTTATAGCCATCCTAGTAGATGTGAAGTATTATGTTCACGTCAAAACATTTAACCTCTGAGGCAACTGAAGACTAAGCATTTTACTTTGTAATACAGCTAGAGCTGTATTGCACTTATTCCACTTATTCAGTAACTTTTATTTTTCTTTTAATAAGGACTGTTTGGGGCTATTTAATGCCAAACAGACAAACAAATAATTATTCAGTGGCTTATACCACAAATTACTGTACTGTATTGTTTAGGGGGTATAACAATGGGTAAAAATTAGCTTTTGCCCTCAGCAAACTAAAAACATGTGGGGTATATAATAAGACATGTGGATTAAACCCCCCAAAAGAAGGAACACAATATACATGCCCTAAAAAATGTACAAAGTATTACAGGTGCTCACAACAGGAAGAGCCATAGCTAGCTCAGGCATTCAACGGGGTGAAACTAGAATGGTAATTCAAGGAGTTACAGAAGGGATATCTGACCCAGATCTATGGGTTCAGATCTGTGGGAGGGTTCATAGAGGTTTACTAGGAAATGTTTAATTGAAAAAATTAGGCTCAGAGATCCATAAGTTTTTTTAAAAAACTCAAAATAAAAATGAAAAAAATATATTTAACTCATTTGTTTTTATTTTCCCAACTTCTATATAAGTTAAAATAATTTGGTGTGACAGGGATCTTATATTAATAAAAATCATAATTTCTTGAAATGGTATTCTATAGGCTTTAATGAAAACATATGTTTGGATTATTTTAAATAAAGTGCCATGGTTCTTTACTTTCCATAGTATATAATTCTTTTCTGTCATAGGCCACCGTAGTGTCTACTGTCTCTGAAGATGCACTGATGAAGCAGGGTTCCCTTCTTCTGGAGCTGCATCTATATTTTGGCTGTGACACTTCTGCAAATACTTAAAAATTAATTTATATTTATTAGTGTAACCCATTTTTATACTTGTGATTTGATACTTAGGAAAACTCTGAGCAACAGGGCAACAAATATTCTTGTTTTATGGGAAGTAAATTTGAGGTTTTGAGTAATGGCCAGCCAGCTAGAAACGCAGTGGAATTAGTAGATACCAAATCTAGTGCCCTTTTATGATATTCCTATAACTAAATATTATGGTTAATGCAATTCTCATAAGTAGAAGAGATAGTAAATAGTTAAGTTGTTTAATTTTTTTAAAAGTATGGTACTTTATGTTAAAACTTTGTACCTGATTTTATAAGGAATATGAATTATCATTAGATATCAATCTGAAACATAGGAGGGAAATAAGCTTTTTGTGATTTTAATCCTCATGATTAGCCTATCTTCTTTCATGGGGCCCTGCAATAAAGAATTCGCCCTTTAACGTGGATATAATGGATTTAATACAGTATTTGAGCACTGTGCACTGAATACATAGATGGTCTTTTCCCTCTAGGTGGCTCTCTGGGTCTATATAGACAACAGACTGTTAAACAATGTGCGCTTTTCCTACGTTTATTTTGCCTCTCTGCTCTGTGAGACTATTAATTACATTTGAAGTAAACTGTAAAGCCCATGATATCAGCCACTCAATTTAATAGAAGCTTGAAAAAGTAATAATAATAAAGCAAATTAGAACTAACATTTATTTATTAGATGCTCACAAACTTGGGGGAAGAGACAAGTGAACTTCTTAATTGCATTGCACTGTGATTGGTAAAAAGTAAAGAAGGCTTATTAGATTTCTGTAATACACTTCATTTTTCTAGGATCCAATCATTTGCATTTAACTATGAGATAAATTTCTTGAGCATAAGAGTAGTAATTTATCCTTATCATTAATTTTCTATAGAAAACTTGGTTTGAAAAGGGAATGAAAATAATTACTTGTACACTTATGATTAGTAAGGTACTAGGGGAAAAGAATTTTGAGGTTTACCAACATATGTACATGGCAGTGCTCTTTTTCATCCTGACCATTTTACACTTTACATTTTACATACGCATAGTATAGTATGGCTTTTGCTTTCGCTACTATGAGAAGCACTCTGGACTGTCTGGGTATTTTTATCTTCGACTTTGATAGCTTTTCATTCCTTAACATGCTTTCTTACTTTGTCATCAGTGAGAAGTCCCTGGTTATTCCCATTCCTCTCCTAATCATTCCTTCTTCTTATTGATGCCTCTTAAATATTAGTGGCTTAACAGGTTTCTGTATTTGAGTTTCTCCTCTTTCTATTCTTATGTGTTCTCCAAAGACAATTTCATATATGCCTATATTTCAACTACCATTTATATGTTGCCATAGTTCCTTTGGGCTGCTGTAACAAAAATACCATAGATTGGGTGACTTCAACAAATGTTTATTTCTCCAAAAGGTTGGAAAGGCCAAGATCAAGGCACTGGCAGACTCGGTGTCTTGTGGGGACCCACTTCCTGGTTCATAGACAGCAGTCTTCTGAGTCCTTGCCTGGTACAAGGGGCAAGAGAGCTTTCTGGGGTCTCTTTTATAAGGGTATTAATCCCATTCATGAGGGCTTCACTCTTAAGACCTATTCATCTCCCAGAGACCCCACCTCCTAATACCTTCACATTGTGGGTTAGGATTTTAACATCAGAATTGTGGGGGGCGGGGCACAAACATTCAGTTCATAACATATTCTAGTGGTTTTCAAGTCCATGTCTTTAGCTCATTACTCTCCTGAGTTCCAAACAAAATCTTTACCTGCCTACTGTGGCAGGCCTAATGTATGTATCAGTAAATATTTGTGGGATGAATGTTTAGAAATTATTTCCCTTCCCTCCTAACCAACCTATCCCCCTATTCTCTATCTTCTTAAAACTACTTCTCAGTATCTAAGCTTGACTTGGGAGTCTTTGACCCCATTCTAATTTTTCTCACTCCACTTACCAGTTCTTATCCAGGTTTGGAAAAAGGACTGACTTGGATGCACTGGCCCTTCCCCCAAACCTGCTTTGATTGCATTTCAACCAGCCTTCTAATTTAGATACAATCACAGTAGAGTGTAATTACCAGTTCATTTATGTGTCTCCCTCTTCCCCCAATTTTGTGGGCATGTAATACATTAATATTCTAATTTGCTTTATTATTTCCTTTGTTCAAATTTGTATTAAATTGAGTGGCTGATTTTATGTATTGATGGGCTTCATAGTTTAATTATGTAGCCTAAAACATATGCAGATAGAAAAATTTTGAATCCTGCTCGTGAAAATAAACCCCAATGTTTGAGTGATGAATCAGTATGCAGAGACGATTCCCAGAAGCGTTTCTTCATAACCTTTAAGACTTGACCTTACACAAAAAGTTAAATGGTATACAGAGTAGACAGCAGCAGAGTTTAAGGGCATAAATAGTGCTTGGTATATTAAATGATAAAATGATATTTGATTATAATAGGGTCAGTGGTGTGTATGTAGCCAACACAGAAATAGATAAGGTATTCTTTTCTTTGGATCATCTAGGGTTGTAAATTAATGTATTAAAATCAGATTGTGTCTTGTTATGTTTAAACCATTCAATTGTAATGCTGTAATAATTAACTAAGTAGGCACAGAGGAAATCATAACTTTTTGCAGTAGCTTAAGAAGTTGTTCTTTAAATTATTTTGGTTTGAATTGCCATAATTTTCTCTCCTGCTTGCAGAAAAAAAGGAAAAATCTGTATTAAGAAAGTATTTAAATACCATATTGTATACCAGTATGGTGGCTAATGTTCTTGATTTTAGGAATCATGACTAGAAGCTCGTCCTTTTATGACTGAGTAATGCTGAGATTAATGTAAGAGCTGCTGGAAATGAACATGTAGATTTCCACTTACCTTCTCCCACTTTTTGTGCCTCCATAGGTACATGGACTATATCGCACAACAGGTGCTAGTTTTGAGAAGGCCCAACAAGAGTTTGCAACTGGTGTGATGTCCAACAAAACTGTCCAGACTGCAGCTGCAAATGCAGCTTCAACTGCAGCAACTAGTGCAGCTCAGAATGCTTTCAAGGGTAACCAGATTTAGAAAATCTTCAAACAATACACTGTTACCTTTTGACTATACTTTTTTCTCTAATTACTGTATTCTACAAATATTTTTATGTTCAAAACATACAGTACACACAGCATGGGTATTTCCTGTTCACTTGTGCATGAGCTAAAACCAGAAAAACTTCCTTATTACTTTATTTAATAGTTTCTTATTATTTCAGTGCCCCTAGCAGAAAAAAATATTACATGTTAAATAAATATTCTCCATATTTTTTGGGGGATGATGTTCAGTGAATTATTTCAGTGGTGACACACCAAAATTAATATGGTACATATGATTAAAAATGCACTTAATGCTAATTGCAATAGTTCTTGCAAGAATCTTTAGAAATAAGGATTACACATTGGAACAGTAAAGCTATGTTTCATTTCTTTTTCCCTATTTATATTGAAAGAAATAGGCCAGCAGAGACTTACAGATTTGTAAATTGGCTTGCTTTTTACGAGTTTCAGTCACCAGTGAAAAGCCTGTGTGCATTTTGTAGTAAATAATGTAAATTTATCCTCTTTTTCTCTTCTTTTT
Organism: Galeopterus variegatus; assembly: GCF_000696425.1. Taxonomy (NCBI): domain Eukaryota; kingdom Metazoa; phylum Chordata; class Mammalia; order Dermoptera; family Cynocephalidae; genus Galeopterus; species Galeopterus variegatus. The sequence goes on from NW_007731476.1 coordinate 80,704, forward strand.
TTAGAGTAGTTAATATTTTGATAACAATTTCTGATCTTGCATGGGAACCATGTTTCTTTAGTATTTTGGGTTCTGTACTGCTTATGGTTGTAGGATTCAGGAGTTGCTTATGGAATCATAGAAATGATTTTCTGTAATTTAATTAAATTTTTAATTTAAGTAAAAATTTATTGGGTTGCAATATAGAAATTTAATATAATAAGTAGTGCATTATCCAAAAGATAACTTAATATAATATGCAGTACATTATCCAAAATAGAAGTTAATTGATGCAATAGAATGTAGTGATAATTCCTTTTATTTTTTTTTATTTTCAGTATTCACATAGTAAAATTTTACTGTATGTATGAATGTTGGTATATTCTCCAGTTGAACTGAGATTGTATTTGGCAGCTCTTTTGGGGGGAGTGTGTGTAATTTTTAATAGCGCTGTTAAGATAGCCTAAGATAGCCTTGTCTAAAAAGAACATACAGTATTTAAAGGATTTTTCTTTTAGCCTCTCATTTCTACTGGCAATAAAAATAGAAAGACCCTGGCATTTTTCATATACTTGATCCCTGATATACCTAAGTCTTTCACTGTTTGAGACAAACTGAATACATTTAAAATTTTCAGCAATAGAAAATATAAAACATTTAACTTGCACCAAGCAAGAAAATACAAGTACAGTTAAATGAATTAATTACGATAGTAATCACACTAAAATTGTTACTATGCAGCACAGAACTTCATTCTTATAGTGTATTTGGGTTCAAACTTTCAATTGTTTTTAATACTGATTAAATGACTCAAAGAGTTTATGGATGCTACTTTGTTTTGAAAGGCTTTAGCTAATTTAAGATAACAGAGTGGTAGGTAGTGATTTATTCAATTTGATTTTAAGTAAGGTTAGTCTGCTGGATTATATTATTTGAGACTGCAAATATTTAAAAAAAAAATCAGATGGACATAAATGCATGAATCATTTTCATTCTCCCCAAATCTGGAGTTAAAGTAAATTTCATGCTGGGGATGGAATACCGAGTTCCCGCTATTTATGAAGAAGCTCTCTGTGTTATTACGTAATGCAAATCCATCCGGATGGTGTTTACATTTGATTTATTTGGGACTTTACTGAAGTAATATACTTGGAAGATATTTCTTTTATTCTGAAGAAAATAGGATTCAGAGTATGAATTTAAAGCTGTTTTTATAAATATTTCGGATCATTGATAATCTCTACCTACATTCTCAACCAAGCCTAATGTTTTTTTTTTCAGAGCCTATAGTCTTATTGAAAATCTGTTTCATCAGTGTGCTTTATTGAGTGTGGATTTTACAAACATTCAAAACATTAACCATAAAAATACAAGAGCAGTTATATCCACCATTAACTTATATCCCAAGTCCATTTTTGTTTTACTTTAAACTACAGATAAGAAAGATATATCAGAGACTTTTGAAAAATACTGACGTGCTTTCCTTCAGAATTGGGATGTTTCTCTCTATTATGTAGAGATTCCCAAAGGTTGCATTATTAAATAGCAAAGAATAATTACAAGGCACAATACCTGTGTGTGGATAGGGAAAATGGCATTTTAAAATCCAATTATTTAAGTTAATATAAGCTTGGGAGGGAAAATTATGTTTTTAAAAAACGTAAATGGCATTAAAATGATGGCAATGCTTGAAGTTTGATCAGGTATGAAAGGAGCTTTGAATTCTTATATTGACTATTCTCTTAACAATAATTAATATAAGTAGTTACATTTTCACTCAGCAAAAGGTTGGCATTTGTCAGTATTCTATATTTAATACTTAATATACCTGTTATCACAGTCATGAAATGGTCTTCACATATTAGGTAGGCATCCATGTCATTTTTTAGTTTGCAATATTGAAATGTGGCTCTTTATTTCACACTAAAGTTTGAACACCGGAAAATCATTGCTCAGTGATTTGTAATTTGGGACTTGGATTATTTATCCGGGGATGCTTGTATATTTTGTCAGTGAGTAATATTGTGCTGCCATCACGACAACTCTCATGGTTCTGTATAAATGCCCTCCATCTGTCCCTCTAACATTGCATGTTTTCAGTGGGTTGGAAGTTTTGTATATTTATTGTATTAACACAGAGTGTCAGAAAATAAAATGCTGTTTACTGGATGTTTGTTTGTATAATTTTAAACACTATATAAGCAATTCATAGGCAGAAATTATGAGGGTGTAAGGTATATAGAAATTTCACATTTGATTTTTGAAGAATAACCTGTGTGTAATTCTATCATGTGTGAAACAAAAGAAATGATATAAAAGACAAACACTCAGCAACATAAAATACTTTTTTTGGTTACATTATACCTTTATAGGAAGTAGAACATGAACTTCATCCATATTAAATATGTTTTGACCACTTTCAGGTCAAAATACACAGACTAGAAGTTAGATTTAGAATGGAAAACCTGTTTCGTGTCTCAGATTTATCCTTATAGTTTAAGATGGGTGCCTTTGTACCAGTATTGTGTTAGTTTAGTTGAACTTATGTTCTGTTTCCTAACCTGGCTACCTATTGCTGTTTTATGTACTGATGAAGGTACCTATTGCTGTTTTATGTACTGATGAAGGTACCTATTTGTTTACTGTTGGATTTTTCACTTGGTTAGCTAAAGAAGATGTAAAAATGTCATCTAAAATAATGTTCATGGTGAATCTTGTTTTGAGAAATACATGTGAAACTAAAATAGAAACAGTATTTTTTATTTTCTGGGTGTTACCTAAAAAAAGTGAGTTTTAGATTTTCACACCTAATTTACTAGGAAAATGTCTTATTCTGTAATTTCTGTTAAGATAAGGAATGGTTTACATTTTAAAGGGATTTATGTTAGGTTTTTTAGTTGTTTCTGTAAATCATTTGTAATAGCATAAGGCTTACTCATTGCTGTACCTTTTTCTGAAAACACTACGTGAACATCAGATTCTATATCTTTATTGGTGAAATCTGTGTTTAGCATGACTGTTTATTTGCAGAACTTGTTACGTTTTGGATATTTTCTTCCTGCTGTATATAACTTAGAATTACCATAGCTGTCATGCACCATATCTCCTAACACTTTTTTTCCTTAAGGAAAATGTTCAGAGGAATTTATTTATTCCATGATTTAACCCTTTAGACATGAAATAAGAGTGATTAATTTAAAGATGATTGAGGATGATTAAAAATAGGGAACACTTTAGTTTGATAGATTTTCAAGTACCATGATATAAATTTAGAGTAGAATGTTTTAAAACATTAGTCTTGTTTTAAGTACTTTTTTATTAAACTAAAAAGTTGTATCTCAATGGTTAAGTATTAACAGAAAATAAAGTATTTCCACTAGAATTTTAGGGTACATTTTATAAAACAGCATACTTACTGTTTTGATGGGTATTTTTAATCCTTATTTTAGGGCTTTATCACAGTATGTAGAGAGCTAGAAAGAAATCTATAGAAATGTTATGTAAGGCAGGCATTGACACTAATCTCTCTTCTGTAGGCAGGTATCTCTAATTTAAAGATTTTATGAAAATAAGGAAAGACTATTATCTATTTTTCTCACCCTTCCTGTGGGTTTTATATTTACAATTTTACTTTGTGGTTTGGTAAGTCAAAGCTTTCAACCTGTCGAATTTTCTCTAACACTGTTCATGTTTTCAAATGGCAAGTGAATGAATGTGGAAGCTACCATGTAGCAATGCAGTGAGTGTTAAATTTTGTTTATCCAAATGCTGATTTGTTTTTCAGCTGTTGTCTTTCGGGGCTTGACTGGCTGGTGGTGTAGCTAAAACCTTCCTAACACTAAAACCCATTTTTTCTTTTCTCTAATAGGGACAGAAAATAATCTCTTTCTACCCACTAATTTTTCATTTACTTGGATAAGATTACTCAATATTATCTTCTCTACATTAAAATAGTTCTAATTTGTAGAATCATACCATGGAAGTTTTATTTTTGAACTCTAGTTATTTTCAACACTTATTAGATGTAATCCTAGAATTCCTCCACAATTCTTTTAATATTCTGTGGGTCAGTGATTTTCAAGATAAATCATGGTTGTAGTAGTTGTTATTGTTGGCAATTTGTAGTATTATTATCTGGGGCTGGGTGAAATATACAAAAAATCACTGTCTTTTATCTAGTGATGACAGGTGGTTCTTAGGATATTCTAATCTCCTACACAAAACCTGAGCACACTGGGCATGTATATCCCTCAAACTTTTTTTTAGAATGAAGGCAATACATACCTGTTGTGTAACAATTGAAAAACTTTACCCTCCTTTTCTCCCTGAGCTAGTGCATTGATTTCTTATTACTTTCAAGTGGACAATCTTAACTGACAGTGGTTTGTAATCTTTTTTCAGTTATGGTATAAATATTTATTGACTTTATTTTCATATTTCTGAATATATTTCTTTAACAGTAGCTATATAGATGCCATTATATGTATGTATCAGAAAGTATTGTTATTCATTTAGATTCTGATTTTCAGGTTCTATTTTTATTATTATTATTATTATTATAAGTAATTTATTAAGGAATATATTGTTGCTAAATTTTGGGGCCCAGGCTTTAATTGCTAGGTCAAAGGGTATGCATTTTTTTTTTCCTTTTTGTCTTTTTTACTGACCGGTACGGGATCGCAACCCTCGGTGTCGCGCCCGTACCGGGGACCGGCAATGGGATCGCAACCCTTGGTGTTGCGCCCACACCACGCTCAGCCAGTGAGCGGGAACCAGTCACCACATGGGATCCGAACCGTCGGCGGGAGCAAGCAGCGCACTCTCCAGTGCGCCACTGGGCCGGCCCGGTATGCATATTTTTAAAAAGGCCTTTGGTGTGCATTGCCAAATTGTTCTCCAGAAAGATTGTATCAATTTATGCCTCCATTAGCACTGTACTAGAGGGCCTGTTTCTCCACACCCTGGCTAACACTGGATATTCCTTTTCTACAAAGTCTTTTATGGGCCGAGCCCGTGGCGCACTCGGGAGAGTGCGGCGCTGGGAGCACAGCGGCACTCCCACCGCGGGTTCAGATCCTATATAGGGATGGCTGGTGCGCTCACTGGCTGAGCACGGTGTGGCCGATCTCAAAAAGGACAAAAAAATAAAATAAAATAAAAGTCTTTTATACCAGTAGATTTTATCAAATAATCAGGAGGTCTGTTTTCCAAGCATTCTCATTCCCCATAGCTTGTGGGCTTGCCCAAGACTACCTGTTTATTTTTTATTTTTATTTTTTTGGTGTTGCTAAATGGCAGTAACTTTGTATTCTTCATCCACAGAGAAATCTTCGACTTCCCGAAAGCTCTAAGGTAAAGATGTTTAGCTGAATGCTCTATTATAACAGGATGGAAAAAGAAATGGTGGTCTTAGGTAACCAATCTGAGTCTCTCAGTCTCTGTAGGTAAAATTAGATTGGTTTTGATAACAGGTTATATTACCCTTCACAAAATGTAATTTTTAAAAGCAATTCTAAATGATATTAGTCTGGGCAGACAGAATTCTCTTAGTTTTCTTCTAATAATAGCTTAATCCTTATACCAGATTTATGATGCGATTTATATTGTTGGCCCCATTATACAGAGGACTACGCAAAATGTCCCTCCGTGAGTGGTGGTGGTGAAGGGCTGGGGAGGGGTAGCCACAACTACCAGGTCCCCTGACTCCTGCCAAGTGTGGGGCTGTTTCTGCCACATGATGCCACCTCTTTGCAGTTCTCTATGTTCTCTTCCATCCTTCCATATTTTCAGTAATTTATGTCCACCCTGTATGGACAGTGGACACTAGGAAAAAAATCAATAACCAAGAAAACAATTACTACATATGTATTTTGAAGTCTCTAGACCAAAGGCTGTCTCTATAACCTATAGGTGAGTACCCACTATTCAACAGTGTTAATTTACTAAATCATCTTTGGCATTTGTGTGTTTGGAGAAACTTTAGTTGAGGACAAATCCTTATTTAATTATTAAATTAAACATGCTTTTCTAACAGTTGCTTAACCTGGATATGAGATCATTTATACTAAGAAAATAACAACTATCAAACCCTATCATTTGTTTCACCACTGTCACATACCTGACGAATTTTTTGTGTTTATGGGATTGAGCTAAATCATGATTGATGAATTGAGACACATATGGTGTCATCTTCAGAAGTATGAAAAATGACTAGGTTTTTCTTTGTAAGGGAGGGAAGAGCAGTGTTTTCATCAGTTGTGATCTTATGGTGTGGCATTTTTGGAATTATACTTGAAGTTATTCTAAGTGTTCACCACGAAGAGATATTGGTGTTCCGCAGGCGTTTGTTTTGGTCACCTTCTCCACCTGCACGTTGTAGGCGGAAGGAAACGTAACAGCTGGTTTGCGCGTTGACTTTGGTGTCAGACCTCTACTTGAGCTTTGGTTTTTCCTCTAGTTCGCTTTCTAACTTAGGGCAAATTATTTAGTCTGTTAACTTTATGTAAGTGACAACTTATCTATAAAATAAGGATAATAATAGATTCTACCCCACATGGTGTTGGTGAATAAATAAATTATATGAAGTGCTTAGCATAATATCTGCACGTGGAAAGTACTTGATAACTAAGAACACTTACCTTCTCTCCATGTGTAATGATGACTCCCAAATCTCTCTCTAACCTGGTCATCTCTGCACAATGTATTCCCAGCTACACACAGGACTTCTCATTGGCAGCCTAAGCTGGACCTCCCCGCCTTCACTGTCAGTCCTCCTTCTTGCTTCTTCATCTTGGTGACTGCATCACTCACCACCTGGCGGCCATCCTAGACTCTATCCTCTCCTTCCTCCCACTGCTCTATCAGTCACCAGGCTGTCCATCCTTTCTCCCTAACAGCTCTTTGACTCATCCCATTGATTGTCTTCACTGTTACTGCCTTAATTCAGGCTTTCTTTTCTCATGAATAAAATTATAGTGGTTCCCCCCATAGGCACTTCGTGGACTGCTTACCAGTAGGTGTTAGATTTTTCAGGATATTTGGCTATAAAAAGCCGAAGAGCTGCTAATAGTTACATGTTATTTGATTGACTTTTCTTTCCCATGAGGTTTTGGTTTTATTGCTTCCTCTTATTTGTGCTTTTATCTGTATCCTGTGTACCTAAGCAAAATTAGCAGTTCACTTCTCCAAAACTTATCTTGAGAACTCTTCAGGGTAAGGAGAGGAAGCTGCAAGGAAGAAGATAGTAGTAGGGCAGCAATGGGGCGGCCCTGCCCAATGATTAAGCTGCTGGTAAAGGCCTCTGAAATAAATTACTGGTTCTTGCTGCTTTAAAGAGCAGTCTAAAGTTTGCTTTGATGTGTCTATCCTTTAGTGTTTGAGAGTTGGAAAAGGTATTGAATTATTTAAAATACTGAAATAATTTCCACATAAAAGAAATGTCCACAGTAGTAAGGACTGTTCTTAAGTGGTTCTTTTGTTAAGCAAAGACTTTAAGGGGATCTAGGAATGCATTGGGTAACAGGAAGATCAATCATGGAAGCCAGGGTCCTTTCTCTTGTGGATTTTAGATTAACACGCGCACGTGTGTGTGTGTGTGTGTGTGTGTGTGTGTGTGTGTGTTAATTACATGGCGGGTGTCAGATATGTTTAGAAACCAAACATAGATTAACACGCGCACGTGTGTGTGTGTGTGTGTGTTAATTACATGGCGGGTGTCAGATATGTTTAGAAACCAAACATAGTTTGAATTGTCACAGGCCCTAGATTGAGGAAACAGCTATTTTTGTTTATTCTGTCAGATAAGTGCTTCATGGGATATAGAGAGTTGAATGAGTTTATGAAAAGGGTGTTATCTTTGAGTTTATAAATTAGAATTCTACCCATTCTGGGTGAAGCTTTTGATAGGCAAGATTACCTTCAGGAAATGTGGATGTGGAATAGCTCCATATTATTGGCTTTTACTTTCAGTATTTTTGTTGGAAGAGGAGAATGTCTTTTAGTTAACTTTTTCCCTTGTCATTGTTTTTGTAAAGCCTTTTAAAATACTTTGAAGCATTTTTATATTTCATAGCTTTTCTTTAAAATTATGTGTAGAGTACTTGAAGGTTTTTTTCCCTATTTTAATTAGGTTGATGCTTCTCCAATATCTTGAAGTTAAAGATAACTTAGGGTAGGGATATATGTTACTAGTGAATGGAACAGTTGAAAATACCTGAGTATCTCTTTTCCTCTCATCAATATTATATATGTTAGTGTTTAAAATAAATTTTGATCCATAGGTATTGTCTTGATCAAATTGTACACATATTATAGCCATTATACTCAGACTTGAAAGAATGAGTTTGCAAAATCTGGTTTAATTCAGATCTGGGGAGGGGAAGGGAGGGGAGGGGGAAAAGGGGAGCACATTGTGAAAATACATATGCACAGGAACCTAATCAATGCTAGACAAACATCATATTAGTTTACAATATAATAGGATAACCACAAATTTAAAGGCTCAAATTGAGTCCATTAGCTGTAAATACAATTTTATATTTGGCTCAAGTGGCTGTTGAATATCAAGTGGTGCCGAGTTCCTCCAAAGCACCTAGTGACCCCCCAGCCTTGGAAGGAGTTTCACCACAGTCTTAGAAGAAATCCCAGTTGTGCCTTTAACTCTTTTGGCCCTTGGTAGTCATTGCTACCCAAATACAGATGCAGACTAGGGATTTCCAGTGGCCACATGTTATTGCACAGAGAGGTCTGTTCTAAGCCAGACTCTTATTGCTAAGAAGGTGTAAGATTAGCCCTTATATAGTGGTCTAGCATTAACATGGTCTATAAAAGCATGTTAAGAAATAGCTCCTTAGTGATTATGTACCAGCTCCTAGTTATCACACTAACAGAAAAGGCAACATGGCAGCTTCACATTTCACATGAAAGACTAGCATTAACTGGGCCTGGCTGGCTGGCTTACTTTCACATAAAGCTAGTGATTATTTTAATTTAGACCCAGGAGAAAAGGATTTCATACCAGTCTTTTCTTCACATAAGATTTGTGTAGCATTAAAATTAAGGTTAATGACTAGGTCATGAAGGCAAAAAACATGTAACTCTCCTTTGCCAAAACAGAAACATCCCTGTTTTGACTCCTATCCAGTTTCCAAAAAACAAAACATACATACACCTTGGTTATTGCACATCTTTCACACAAACTTGTGTATGTATAATATACATATATATATAGTTTTAAATATGCTACACATAAAAAGACTATGGCACTTTACTGAATACATGTTTAACAAAGATCATTACACCACAGGTGTCTGAAACACATACAAAACCCTTACATAATTAATGTAACATTGTTGAATTAGCACACAGGTTTAAAGAATCCACAGAATCCAAGGCAAACATTTCTGCCTCAGGGGTTCATTGAGAAGCCCAGCCCATCACAAAACTCTAAGCACAACTGCAGGCAAAATAAATAAGACTTTTCTGGTAGTAGTAATGGTCCTATTAATTAGAAAAATAGAGGTGGGTCAACAATCAATCTGTTTTTAACATTTCTTTCTAGCACATTCCTTATATTCAGTGGTTTTTAAACAGCTATGCAAAAGAGTTTGGGCTAGACTAGCATAGTTTTAGATGGTCTGTTTATCCTATGTGAGGCTTGGCTAATGGACTGAAGGTTTAAAAGGCCCAACGTTACCTTTTTACTCTGTCTCTACTAGAGAAAAATCTCTCTGCTCTGTTTACTTTGTGTTTAGGTAGTAAAAGTGGTTTGGGGTTTTGTGTACATGTGCTTTTTTTCTGTCTTCTACAACATTCAAATTAATGACAATATTGTCAAGTGACTTTATTCTGGCTGAGAGGTCACATTTTTCACTGTGACTTTTTCACTGTGATCTAGGAGTGCACTACCATCTTAGCCAAAGAGCAGATAATGGACATGCTCTGGACTTAAGGCATGTCTGTAAGGAGGAGAGTGAGACTGTAAATTTAGTGTTAGAAAATAGATTTTTCTATTTTGTAAAGAAAAATAGTAAACCTTCTGACAAATTTAAGAAAAATTTTGTGTTTTCATCAAGATATACCTTATGAAGGGAATTGCTTTCAATGTAAATTATTGCCAGGGCTTGAAAAGTAATTTCTGTGGTAACATAGGGACTTGATTAGAACACTATAAATGTCTGTGTGGTGTTAGAGATATGGTCAGTGTTTCCTTACCTTAGGCTGCTATGAGTATACCTGTTTACCCCTTCTCTCTTCAGAAAAAGTCATAGGATTTACATCTTGCTTGCTTTGAACTTTGGTTCAAGAATGATAAATTCATTAGGACCTGGTTCTACCTCCTCCACCCCTCTTGCCTTTAATCTGTAAGGTAAGATGGTTTCTGGTATAGGCCAAAGGCCAAAATGTAATAAAACTTTAGTTGCCCCATTCCATCTATATGTAAAGCAATTATTTGTTCTGCACCAAGGCATGGCTTTAGACTCACACCGCTTTAACATGATTCATTCAGGGCAAAGTTGTAAAATCTGAGTCAGGGTTGTATGCCTGGTGGCACTTAGCACACAGTGCTTTGTCCATAGAAGGTGCTTGGTAATTATTTGCTAAATTTTCAAAATAAAGCCCTTAAGTGAGTAGACCTATACTTTTAATCCTTCCAGAAATCTGGCAGGTCCACTTCCTTTGCTTAAGTTCCTAATGTGTGTTTCTACACCATTCTGCAATTCTGAAGCTCCTGTAATGCTAGACTAGTTGCTTCTGGCTAATTTGGTCATTCTTCTCAAATCAATTACATTGGTAATTTATGGATTAAAAGCCCCTGAATCCTTTCTAATAGTGGTGTTTGGTTCTTTTTGTAGGCAGGTGGTACAGGAGCTTGGTCTACCTCCTGTTTTTGTATTAACTTTCTACTCTGTGCTTTCCTGGGAATAAATCCTTTGCAACTCTGTAGTTGTAGCAATTTAATGTTACTTCAGTCTGCTTTCAGGATCAACTCCACTAACTAGAAAAACTTAACTCCTGAGATTAGCTCCTTTTTTTCGGCAAAGAATGCCATACTGCTGCTGATAGGGTTGGAAATACAGCTGATAACAGCATTGTTACCAAATGGGGAAAAGGTCTCCCAGCAAACATCTGAATGAGCCACAGCTGGCTTGGAGACTTCTGTCACTGGAATGAGGAAACAGTGCGGTTTCCTTTGGCAGATAAAGCACAATCTTAACCCTAGGAGAAAAACATGTGATCTCCTGTAGAAGAAGAGACTGGGCCAGCACTGGTGCTAATCTGGCTGCTGGGAAGAGGAAAGAGCAAGATTTTGTGTTTTTATTCTCATATGATTGTACAGGTCCTTTTTCTTTATTCAAATTTTAAAAATCTAAGGAACAGTTCAGTTGGCCCACCCTACCCTGGAATTCAGCCTAGAATAAGTTCCACAGCAGGATTCCACACTGTCCCTGCTGACCCCTTTAGGACAGGGTCTTGCTATGCCTTTAGCACACACACATCCTATTCCTATTCCCAGTAAATTTGTAGTCTTCCTTTTGTTGCCAACTGAGACTGCTTGAAAGAACTGGGAGAAAAACAAAACTCCAACCCAAAACCTCATTCCGAGGCAGAAATGCTCACAGACAAGCAACCTTTGGGCAGCAACAGCCTGCAAACGTGGCTAAACATTCTCTTCTGTTACCAAAGAAACTGCTGCCTTCATGGTTTAGATCATTATCCTTCATTGAGCCCTGAGGGAGATGGAGTCTGACAAAACTTGGCAACTGTGTGTCAGGGTTTATGTGCTATTTTCATGTTCCATCCATCCCTTATTAATTTGCACTGTGGCCCTCACATCCAGGAACTTTGCTTATTAACCAGACATTGCCTCGCATTGGTCCTGTGGCTGTGGTACATAAAGGCTAGTTCTCCGCTTGATTCAAATGATGAAACTGGAGGTGGACTGTTTCATGAGATTACTGAAGGAAGAAAATTAACGTCTCTTCCAAACTAAAGGAGGCAAATAAGGTTTTTCCCCTCTTCGATTTCTTCCTGTACTTTGTCACTGGAGGTGGCGATTTCTGCTTGTGCAGAGAAGACAGCGCAGATGAAGGTGAGGACGGTGCCACCAATGGCGGTGTAGAAGGCCCAGCCCAAGGCGCAGTCTCCAGGTCTGTAGGCAGATGCGTAATGTCCACAGTAGTCTATGGCCTTCTGGCAGCCCCAGCCAGCAGGGTAGAATATCAAACCGAGGATAAGGAATAGGCCTGTAGGACGGAAGAGCAAACAGGTGAAACCCCCCTGGCTCTACAACATAAAGTCCCTGTACAGATCTGTTGTAACTGTTACTTGATTTGCTTGCTTGGGGAAATGCCATCTGTTCTGCAATAAAAAGTGTTAGGGACTGTTTTATGTAACTAATCTGACCTGATCAAAAAATATCACTTTTTCAAAAATATTTTCAGGCACTTTTGTACATGTTGAAATGTGAATCGTCTACTAATTTCTCTTGTGGAAAAGCATATTAGCTTGCTACTATTTCTTTCCACAGGGCTCTTATTGCAGTGAGCATTTCCCTTTTGTTTGGTCTAAGGCAGATGTTGGCAAACAAAGGCCCTCAAGCCAAATGTGGCTTTATAAATAAAGTTTTATAGGAACACAGTAGAGCTGAGTAGTTGCTCCAGACTGCACAGCCTGTAAAAGCTAAAATATTTACTATCGGGCTTTTTGCAGAAAGAGTTTGCCAACAGAACCATCTGATGTCAACCTGGTTAAATGCAAGAGACGGGCCATGAAGACGACCAGATTTTAACCTGATTGTCAGTGCTTTAAATAAGCCCACTAGGAGTCTGTTTGCTGGTATTCACCAACTGCATGCCTGGGACCAGAGTTTTCTGTATTTACATATACAATGAACAAATGGCAAACTTGTAGGAATTTTCCGTCTGGACATAAATGCAGTTGGCCCTGAGCAGACACTAATGAGCTCTGCCTCCATTGTGCTCCACCCACCCTGGGTCATACGAAACATCCATTTTCCTATTCCTCACTGCCTTACTGCTCACTGTGAAACTGGAATGCAGCAGTTGAGAGTTATTTTTCCTGCCTGGTCCCACCAGGGTGAGGCACTCTCAGATGTCAACCCTGTGGTTGCCTCACCCGGTTACCAGTGACACAGCAGAAGCTTCTCATAAGGAAGTCTGGGACCTAAAATGACACAGGCAACCTAGGGCCCCCAAATTTTACCCAACAAAACTTTCTTGGTAGAAATCTTCTTAAAGGCCTTTATTTTACCTGAAAGATCTGCAAGAGGAGTATGGCTTTATTCTATGTGGAAGGAAAAAACTGTTTTATCTGAAAAATGACACCCACATAATCAAGATTGCTAAATCATAACCAGAAAGTCCAAATTTTTAAAGATACCTTGGAATAGCAGTTCTATCCTTACAAATTAATCTTGACTCCGAGTTCTGTTTCTTTTCCTACCTTGACTGAAATTCTCTGGGTTTACCATACCAAAGTTATTTCCAGCAACTTCCCCACACAGAGAACGTGACTACATTTGTGGTAGGATAATGTTTGAAGGAAGATCAGAGACAGTGTTTCAAGCCACAGATGACAGCTATCAATAGTCATCCTCTTGCCCGACTGTCCCCACTTCATCCCATTGTTCTACTCAGATGGCCTCAAGGGACATTCTAGTAGGGGTGGAGTAGAGGGAATCCATTCAGAAGCTCACTGTCTGAAGATGGGTGATTCAGAAAGGAAGTCTTTCTAACCCTGCAGCCCTCTGTCTCTACTACTGGGAGCAGCAGAATGAGGCATGTTGGAGAGATGCTGTTAGAAAGACTGGGAGCCAGCTCCCTCAAGGCTAAGGCAGCCAGGGGAGACTGTATTGGTCCTCTGGGATATGGAAGGTTCTGAACCAGCAATTTTGGTTTGGAAAGGCTAGAACATAAACCAGCAATATGATGGGCCACAGCAAAGACTCACTAAATTGAGAGGCAGTTCATTGAGTACTGAAGAGCTCTGATTTTGGAGTGAGCTAGGTGTTTCAATCTAGGCTGTGCCCTCTAAAAAATCTTTCTAAGATTGCCCAGCTTATAACCTAAGTATGATTCCTCACCTGTAAAATGGACTTATCCTTAACTCATAAGTGGTTGTGAATTTTAAAGTCTGTAAAGAGTACTTTCTCCATTCATAACAAAACTAGAACACAGACTAACCGTCTGACCACGGGTTAAAGCCTTCAGCGGATCCCTCCCATATATAAACACAAGCAATTTAAAGTTTACCAATTAAGAATGAGCAGATCAGCTTATATTTGAGGACATTTTGAAAGGTGTAATAATTTGGTGAGAGGGGAAAACACCAGGCCACAATTTAGTGGCCCTGAAAGAATACATTATTCTCCATCTGAACAGAGGTTTATTACTCATCTGGGGACATCTAAAATGATTTAACCAATTCTTAAATATTTCTAAGGCTTGTGATAAACCCTGATTAGTACGGTGTGTATCCCATCCTCCTTGTTCCCTGTGAAGCCTCACTTACCCTAAGGTATGATGGGACCTTGTAGCTCCCTCCCTTGAGGTCCTAAATTGCAGCCCTGGAACTATGAGGCCCCTTGCTGGGCCTTCTATAAAATGTTAGCCTGCTCAGGATTCAAAGGCACCCTCTTGGATGCATGCAGCCTCTGCTCTAAAGATCCAAGTGCAGCCCTGAGCGAGGGAGCATTAACTGCTCTTCCTTTTAAAAGACCAAAGTGCTCATATTTTGTGATTCCACCTAAATAAACTGCACAATTCATTTGTATTATATGTAGCTTGAATGTAAATTGAATGCATTTTAATATATTAGGGATAGAAGACAGAAAGCATGGAGTCTGCTACCATATACCAGCTCTGCCACCCTGTGCCAGGTTCTGGTTTGTTGTAGGACACATGAAATACCTTAATTTGGCTGTCTTGGATCCTTTCGGGAAGAAGACAGGTTTAAGATAATTTAATATTACACGTATTTTAATAGCATCAGACCCTTTTTCACAACATGCTGAGCCCAACCAAGAACATTACCTCCCTTAGGTGTTCGATTTTCTAACAGCTCAGATGTGATTCCTGAGGTGCTTCAGGCCATCTTAAAATCTGTGGCTGCTACTACCTCAATCAATTTGTGAATAAGGACAGCAGGGAGACTTATCTTACCACATAACGGTGCCATGCTTATGAGTTTGTCAAAAGCTTCAGCTTGAAAGCTCATAGCAAAGTCAAAGTGGAAAGGTAATAAAAAGTGAGCTGCGGTATATCTGCCCTAGTGCCGAAGCCACATGCTCCCGCTCAGGCAGCCAGCCTCGACAAACACAGCAGTGCCTTATCCCAACTCTTCGTGGGTTGGTGGGAGGAAGTCACCACTGTCCACTCTGGCCTGACTGGTGGACTTCTCCTCCTGGCACTCAGAGTTGTCATTAACATAGCTGACGCCACAAAAATGCAAGACCTGTGTCTGACTGAGGTAATCAGCAGTGGGCCTTCAGGTAAGCAATAATAAATACTTTTAAAATCACATGTATCATTTCTCTGGATATTTAAGATAAAGCTGCTTCCACCAAAGGAATTCCAGAAAGCTGAGTGATTCAAGTGACTGCCACACTTAGTCCTCCTGTCATGAGGTCAAGAGCAGAGAAGCAAAGACATTCATTTGAGCCCACCCTGGCCCTGGTTCTCCACTGCTCTCAGGCTGAGAGCAGCCTGGGCAGGAGGGTCTCTTGAGCCCTAACAAACTCCCTTAGTCAGGCACAAACTTCATCCCAGCAGTCACAGGAAACTGTCCACAGCCGACAACTTTTTATCTACAAAAATGGCCACTTCATATGGTTCAACCTAATATTTTACTTATTTTGATTATTATCCATCTCCACCTTAGATCTTAAGTTCTGCAAGGGCAAGGATTTTTGTATATTCGGTTTACCACTGTATAAAGCCAGTGCTCAGAATAATGCCTGGCACAGGGTAGGCCCTTAATAAAACTTTATTGAACGTCAGCGCGATTTGCTTTGTAGTAAATTATTTCTAAACCATAATGCCCATGGGGGAAAACAGTAAAGTAACTGATGGATATTGAGCAATAGGAATGAAATGTGTCATCAAGAAAGAAAATGGAGACCTTCGGTTGGTTTGCTTATCCTTTTCTAGGCCTATGAGATCCAGGGTTTAAAAGCAGACTTATACCCCAAATTCCAAATTGGCTTGATGAAACCAGCTTATGAAACAAAATTAAAATCAAGACTTCTTACATGGGCATGTCAGGCAATATCGGCAAGAGAATACAGCAAGACTTACCAAGTTTGCTCAAACTTGGCCTGGTTTTTCTGGTCCTCAATTTGGATTGCACCCAGGGACTATCAACTAGGTTGTGGGTTATGTCCACAGGCTAAATGGAAGGTGAGGTGTGAACCAGCTTATGAAACAAAATTAAAATCAAGACTTCTTACATGGGCATGTCAGGCAATATCGGCAAGAGAATACAGCAAGACTTACCAAGTTTACTCAAACTTGGCCTGGTTTTTCTGGTCCTCAATTTGGATTGTACCCAGGGACTATCAACTAGGTTGTGGGTTATGTCCACAGGCTAAATGGAAGGTGAGGTGTGCTTTGGATTGAATTTCATATATAAGCTGACCCAGAAAATGGTTTGCTCTCCCTCTGCAGCTATTAAAAAAGCAGTTCCTGAAGTTAGGCCAGCCTCTGGTAGGCTCCGGGCCTTGCCATCCGCTGGCCTTAAGTGCACCATTGTTTTGGCGGTGTATTTGTGTGTGTGGTGTGGAGGGAGAAACAGAAAGTAAGGAACTAGCTAGTGGGCATTTGCTTCCTTCTGACTGGCATCTCTTCCTGCTGCCTGGCTGAGCTGTGGGCAGGTCTAGCTGAGAGGAGGAGGGACAGTGACACTGGCAAGCAACCAAAGACAGAGCCACCACTGAAAGAAACCATAAATAACTCGAGGGCTGGTAACCTCTGCCATGGTTCAGCTTGATTGGATGGTACCCTAGAAGGTTCGAGGGGATCTTCAAAAAGTTCGTGGAAAGATTCATTTTACCTTTTTTTTTTTTTTTCCTTTTTGTCTTTTTCCATGTCCGGCAACGGATCGCAACCCTCAGTGTCGCCCCTGTACCGGACTAGGACCGGCAACGGGATCGCAACCCTCGGTGTTGCTCCCGCGCCTCGCTCAGCCAGTGAGCGGGAACTGGTCTGTATGTGGGATCCGAACCGTTGGAGGGAGCGCCGCCGCGCTTCCCAAGCGGCACACTACAGCAGTGCGCCACCGGGCCGGCCCCCATTTTACCTTTTAATTCTATTTTTCCATGAACTTTTTGAAGGACCGTGTATAATTTTCATAACCTCAAAAGACATTCTCATTCTTGGATTCTGTCTTCTCTCTTGCTAACATTGCATCAAGAGGGTTAGAAAATGCCAGCATCTAGTGACCATGGGGTCACCGTGGGGGATGACTCAACCTTATCTGTGGAAGAAAAAAGTTAATGAAAAGAAACTGAGTGTGAGGACTACCCTACAGATAGATGCCACTCAGGCTTGGGAAGGCCTTGACAACCTCACTGACAGCCCCCCACGTGGGACTGGCCCTCACAATCAGCTGGGCACCAGCTAACACCCTCTACACCCCGCTACTATTTTAATAATATTTGCCTCCCAGCAGTCTTATCTATCTGAGCAGAAATTTTCAGAGTCCCTTTAAGGAACCTAAACATGGTTTGCATTTAACTCAGATAATTAGACTCTGGGCTCTGTGAGGGTTGGAGCTGTGTCTCACCACTCTCTCCCCAGAGCCTACCACATAGAAGGTGTTAAAAGAATGAAACACACCAGGAAAAGTAAAGTTATAGTCCTGCTTTCTTAACATTCAGGACTGACTGTGACCAGACCAGCTACAAAATTATGTCTTAAGTAATTTTCTTAATGCTGCTCTGGAACCAAATAATAGAATATCAAATATAAGTTTTAATCAAATCCCTTAGGTGGAAAAGAAAAACATCTCCACAGTCCTGCCAATCCTGCAATTTTGGAAAGCCCAGATGTTGCTGAATACAATGAGTAAGATTTTACTTGGTCTGAAGATGACCAACTCAAGCTGTAGGAGCATGGGGTGCTGGGAACGGAGGAGCCAGGTCTGCGCGCAGCTCTCCAGTCTGCGAAGTGGGGTAAAGCTCCACGGCTATTTCACAGCCTTTGCCTGGCCTTGGAGCAGCCCTCGCCCCGCTCCATCAGTCACACAGTTCCACACTCTTTCACTACTTGCTGGCTAAGGGGCTAGATTCAAAGTTCGTCTTGTAGGTCACCCACCGGTGGTACAGAAGGAGGCCATTTTCCTGCCTGAAAAGTGACAACTGTCAGCTGGCTCCTGTTCTACAGAATAACTATGAACAAGTGAGTCTTCAGACACCACACTTCTACTTCCTCTTCAGACAGGCTTCTAGATTAAATATTAAAGACTGAGGACCTGTTTGCAAAGAAATTTTTCTAAGGACAGAAACAAAAGGAGGACGTCTGTTACTGCTACCAGCACCTGTGGAAAAGCCACCAGTAAGACACTGGGCACTTCTAGCAAGTCGTAATGAAGCAGCTCATTCTAAAGCTGTGAAATCCCCTAACATCTCTAGAGAGTGAGTTCACAGCAGACAACGAATAGCAGGCGTAGGTATCTTTTGATAAATATGGGCTCCAATTAGGTCATTCCTGAAAATGACCTAATCAGTGAGTGGCCGTAGCAGGGAGTGGGATGTTGCACAGGGTTCCCTAGGTTCGAAACACTTTCAGGGCCATGTTATATGAGAAGCTGGTCACACTAGACACACCCCCATTCCTGGAACAAGGGGCTCATTCATACTAGAAATATTCCCCCTCATCCCAGTTCAAATGTCACCTATGGGAAACATCTGTCACCGCTTCCTACTACAGTGTTATTCCTTGTGCTCCCACCGTCCTATGGACATGCCTCTACAGCTCCTTTATCACATTATGCTATTTTTGTGTGTGTATTCAACAATTATTTACTGAGTTACCTACTACGTGTAGGTATTACTCTCAGCTCTGAGGAGACAGCAGTACCCATGTGGAACTCTGAACCCCCCTGAGGGCAAAAGAGCTCCCATACTTGGCACACTTCCTGACATTTATTATTAGGTACTTGCTTACTGAATCAACACTAATGAGACATCACAATTTTGTCTTAATATTCGCTGATAAACATGCTGCATGTGTTAGTTAACCTTGAGTAACCAAGGTCAAGAGTTCAAATTATTTCTGGCTCTGAAATAGCCATTGACTCATTTAGGAACACAGTAGGAAACCATCGAACTGACTATCAAACATCCATTCCCCTTCCCATATTTCTCTTAAAAAAAAAAAAAAAATTTACCCAGTGGTGTTTATCCCTGTCAGGTTTGCCCGGTGACTCAGAGGTTTGCGCTGCAGACCCAGCCAAGCCTGAGCCCCCGTCTTTGTTGACCCGGCCCCATTCCCTGTAGCATAATGCCAAGAGGCTGCCCCTGCTGGCACCACTTCTGTCCCACCCCCACCCCAGGCAACCATCTCACGAACATGAAGCCAGGCACGAGAGTGAGGGCTTCTTGTGTCCCATGCCCATTCTGGACACAGCTCAGAGAGCATTCCAGGCTTGTCAGGGGCAATAGCTAAAGCTATCGTTTTTTGAACCATTAAGTTCAAAAAGTACTGACAGTGCTAGATTAAAGGAAAAGTAGGACAGGACAGCTATTTTCACATGAACTTTAGATCTTTTGCCAGTTTTCTGCCTCCAAATGGGAAGACTCAGTGGCTTTTCCTCCTCAGTATCCTTCGCTGTTCTTCCTTACCTTTCCAGTCTGTAAACACTGGAGTGTCCAGGATTCCATCAATGGTTCTCTTCCCTGTCCCATTCCCCTTACTGATGTGGCACATGGTCCCACGGCTTTAAATGCTACCTCCTACTGCCATCTCCTGAATTTTGATCTTGAATTTTGAATTCCAGATTTCCATATCCAACTGCCTACTTGACCTCCCCTTGGATGTCTAATAAGGTACTTGAAAATTATGTCCAGGGCCGGCCCGGTGGTGCACTGGATAAGTGCGCCGCTTGGGAAGCGCGGCGGCGCTCCCGCCCGAGGGTTCAGATCCCACATTCAGACCGGTTCCCACTCACTGGCTGAGCGAGGCACGGGAGCAACACCAAGGGTTGCAATCCCGTTGCCGGTCCCCGGTCCGGTACGGGGGCAACACTGAGGGTTGCGATCCGTTGCCGGACACGGAAAAAGACAACTTGGGAAGCGCGGCGGCGCTCCCGCCCAAGGGTTCAGATCCCACATACAGACCGGTTCCCACTCACTGGCTGAGCGAGGCATGGGAGCAACACCAAGGGTTGCAATCCCGTTGCCGGTCCCCGGTCCGGTACGGGGGCAACACTGAGGGTTGCGATCCGTTGCCAGACACGGAAAAAGACAAAAGACAAAAAAAAAAAAAAGAAAATTATGTCCAAACCTGAACTCTGGATTTCCATGCCCTACTTCAGAATCTGTTCTTCACCCTGTCGACCTCATCTCAGCAAATGGGAGTTCCACTCTTATACTGTTCAGGTCAAAAACCTTGGTCACTATGACTCTTCCCTTTCTCATAGGCCTACATTAACTATCAGCAAAGCCTACTGGCCTTCGTTCCAGCTGTGTGCTGTGCCTGGAATGCTGCTGCTCCTGATAACCCCTAAGACTAACTCCTTTATCTTCTTCTCAGTGAATGCTACCTTGACTACCTTATTTAAAACACTGCAACTTTCTCCCTGCCACACACATTGTACCCCTCACCTTCTAACATACAATTCCAAGACACCGCCATACCAAAATCCGAGGATGCTTAAGTCACTGATAGAGAATGGCGTAGTATTTGCATATAACCTATGCACATCTCCTGTGTACTTCATATCATCTCTAGATTACTTATAATACCTAACACAATGTAAATGCTCTGTAAATAGTTGTTATACTGTATTTTTTATTTGCATTTTTTGGTATTATTTATTTCTATTTTTAAAAATATTTTTGATCCACAGTTGGCTGAATCCACTCATGTGGATACAGACAGCTGACTGTACTGTGTATTATTTTGTTTACTGTCCATTCCCATCAGGTTGAATGTAAATTCCATGAGGAGAGGAAACTGTGCAGTTTATTCTTTAGGTGTCCCAATTGCCTAGAACAATGTCTGACATGCAATATGTGCTTAGTAAATACCTGTTGATTGGACAAGTGAAAAGATAGGGTGATGTGATTATATTACATTTTAAATGAAGGCACTGTGGAAAGTTCTTGCCAAGCTTTTGAAGTGGTTGGAGGAGAAGTTTCAGTCAATAACATGAATCCCAGGGGTTGGCAGTTATGGCCAACAGAATACCAGCCACACTGTTACTGCGGAAACATATGCAGGGTCCAAACCAGGGGATTGGACTTTTACTTAGCTGCCTGCACTGAAAACCTCCTTCTTGGCTATGGAAAATGATTGTTTGTTGGGAGATCACATAGGGAAAGGAAAGTTTATTAAATGTGATAAATTTTCAGTTATTAAAGACCAGTCTTAATTTATCTCAAAACTCTGAAACTGCTTCCAACTCTGCTTGGCAGTGATGAAAAGACAGGCTGTGGCTAACTTGTGGGAAGTGGCCAGGGCCCCAGCTGGGGTGGGTGGGTGTGTGGGATTGTGGGTGTTGGTGCGTGTGTGTAAACCTGGAGAAGGACGGGAAAATGACAGGTGAGGGAAGACAAAGAGATATGAGGGGAAATGAGAAATGAGGGGGCCCTGGCCATTTGCAGAAGAGGCAAGTGGTATCTGGAAGCAGCATGAGCCTGAAGAATGGAAAGACCAACAGCGAAGGTGCCAGCACAGGGGGCAGAGGATGCAGAACTATTCTAGGGCCCTGGCCATTTGCAGAAGAGGCAAGTGGTATCTGGAAGCAGCATGAGCCTGGAGAATGGAAAGACCAACAGCGAAGGTGCCAGCACAGGGGGCAGAGGATGCAGAACTATTCTATAGCCCAGGAAAACACCCACTCCCACTGGCAGCCATGAGGACAATTCACAGACCAATCTCTGGCATGGAACGGGATGGTACCTTTTTCTGTTTCCAGGAGAGGAATATGTTTAGTTATTTAACTAAGTCTGGGAATATCCATCTCAGTCATGTGGTACAACAGCTGATGCACAGAGTTGACACATCCCTATGCATTTATCTGTATGCTTCCCTCTCTTTTCTAAATTTTTATTTTTCTCCAAGTCACCTTCCATGCTGACATTTTGGCAGTCCCTGATAGCTACAAGGGTACTTCAAAAAGTTTGCAGAAAAATGGAATTAAAAGATAATATGAGTTTTTCCATCAACATTTTGAAGACCCTTCATATTTGTAGGTCATCAGCTGTTGTCAGGTGGGGACATTTTCTCTTTCACAATATCCCAAGGCAAATTGTGCTTTGAGAAGGACATACCATTTCAGACCACGTCCAGTTCTCTACCCATTGAATTTGCCATCAAGATATTCTCTTCCCAGAGATCATCGTGTATAATTATGTACAGGGACTTTGGAGACACTTCACAGTAATGATCCTCAGTCACCAAGACAAGGCTAAACTAGGTTCCCTACTCTCTGTTTTAGAAAGAAGAGACATATATGATACAATTTAGAAAGAAATTCGTGAGTAAAAACTTTAAAAATTAGAAGTAAATGGTTAGCCAGTGATCTGGAAAACCATCCAGAACAATGACAGTAAAAAACAGAAGTCTTACTGTGACATAATATGCATACGTCCCATTACAAAACAGTATTGGTTTCAAGGCCTGCTAGATGCCTCAAGGTATAAATTTTTGGCTGATGAGAACTCCCATTTGATTGTAAACTTGCTGACAGTAGTAAAGAGTGCGTGTCCTATTCCTTGGCTTGGCTTCTACGCCCCCATGACAAGCCTGCACTCAGTGCCTGTTCACAGTCCTCTACACATGCTGTGGTATTCACCAACTTCACATGCTATTTCCGATTCTCATTTCCTTTCTGGTCTTCACTTATTTGTAAGAATCTTCTGGAAATGTCCCTATGGTAAAAATGATAAATTCCAAGTAAAGATGACATGAAGTTGAAACTATCTATAAATACCCTCCCCAATTTTATACAGTTACAACTGATGCTTAAAGGTGAATGTGTGTAATGGTGATTAGAACCTTTTAATCATAAAAATAATTTTTATAACAATGGCAACAATTAATGCTTATTGAGCACTCTGTGCCAGGCACTGGTTAAGCACCTTAAGTATAACTCATTTACTCCTTATAGCAATTCTGTAAGGTTGGTGCTATTGATATCATCACTTGATAAATGAGGAAACTGAGGCACAGAGGGGTTAATCAGCAGCAGGGCTAGGACTCACATCCAGACAATATGGCTCCAGAGTCCACTTCCTGAGCCTTCATGCTAGACTAATGCCTTACTGCAGACCACAGACTGGCTTCTAAGACAAAAGCATCTGCTCAGCTCAAGAGGGGAGACTGATGTGTACTCAAAAGCTAGCTTAGCTGTACTGATGAGAGGTTAGAGAGCAGAGGATAAAGAATAGTTATCAAGTGAGAAAACACAGGAGTACTTTGAGGGGATTATTGGAAGGGGGTAGGCTGAACCAAAATAAAGGGTCACCTATTGTAAAGCAGGCTAGACAACAGCAAGATAAAGAAGTTCCATCCACACCTTCTCTTCCATTCCAATCTGAGTGTCACCAACCTCACCAAAGGATAGATACCACTTTGGAATGGCTGCCCTTGGCCAAAGCAACTTCTAGAAAGAAAACCTAGTGAACAGGTCAGAACAACGTAAGGTTGCCTATGATGTATGCTTGTGCAGGATGTGGAACACCTGTGTGAGCAGAAAACTGCAAACAAAGTACAAAACCCGTTGGACCAGAAGAAGAAAATACATAAGCAGTATAATCAGCTTACAATTTAGCTCTCTTGCTCTGAGATCCTGCATGCTTGGGTACCATTTGAAATTGTACATCCTCCTAAAATAATAATGCCATCTACAAAATGATCCACAAAAGAAGATATCCTACGTCCTTTCCAGGATAGCTGTCTATAGCAGATTAGACAAAAATCCAGCACTGAGAGCCTCAGACAGCCCCAAATCCCTCCTCCAGTAGGTCAGGCCATTGTTTAGCCATCTCGCCTCCTCCAAGTAGCTTTGCTTAATTCACAGAACAGACTTGATATTTGTCTCCTACCCACTCCTGTGTACGCTGGGTTTTAGTTAATCCTGGGTCATTGAGATCCGCTTGTCTCTACGTCTACATGCAGGGGATGTTGCTCTCAATCTTAGACAGCTAACTTCTATGAAATCTTGCTTATAATTACTGCAGACACCAGGATGGTGGCCCCAAGAGCTCTTCCTTCCACGTAAGAAGAGTTCTGGTTCTATGCCTCCCAAGCCCAAAAGCCAATTAGCAATGATATTCAAGCTTGCTTGACTTCCCCAGATGCCAGGACAGGCCACGGTCTTTAGCACCAAAACTTTGAGTAGCCATTCAGAGTCAGGGGTATTTGATCAGTATTTATAAATACAAGTAAAATAACAAAGTATTAGTTGTAACATGAATCAAGGATTTCTGCCCCAGGATGATCATTTTTGGTTAAATTATACCTTTGAAATCACCTTGCCCATTAAGGTTTTTCAATAAAAATTTATTCTAAAGCCCAAGCAGAATTTTGTTTTAGTGATTCCCAGTTCTGAAATGATTCTTATCTGTTCTCCAGATGAAGGCTCTAGCAATTATTTATGCTTTAGCTGTCTAGGAGGCCAGAGTCCATGTCAGAAGTGAGACATAGCAGCATCTGCTAAATCCTTTACTCTTTTCCAAATACCTGCACATTTACAGCTGAGCCAGCACAAACTAATCAACTTAGCACTGATATGTTTTTTGTCAGTGAACATAAAACCATTTACTGACCACCTATGTATGTAGCAGGCCTCATTCTGAACATTAGAGATATAACTGAAAAGACAAATCCACACTCTGAGGGGTTTGCTTATATGCTACAAAGTGGTTCCCACACTTCTGGATTTCACACACTAGGTACAATGGCCAGAAAAATTGTTGGGAGGTCAATATTTTTACTTTGCTAATATAAGGTCACTGAATATAACCATTATCTCCTGTCATCATTTCATAAAAGAAAAACATATTTTAACACAATCAGAATAAAGGACAGCTCTTTAAATTGAATATATTTAGCTCTATGAAATCTTACAGTGCTTTCCTTATCTTTCTCATTTTTGCTGTGGACCAGTGGAACTGTTAGCACAGCGTGGACCAGCACTCATTCAAAGGCAGCAACTCCTGGTTGAGGGGCCCTTCTGAGGGTTGAGGGGTAGGGACAATGTGGAGGGCACCTGTGGTAAGAGGGGGGACACCTTTCTAAGAAGGCTGTTTACCTGGCAAGTAACAAGGTAAAAGGTAAGGATCCTCTTCCTGTTTTCTGTCTCTTTGGAATCTAGTTCCAAACTTGTTTTCATTGCATCTCATTTTAAAGTTTCAAGAGTTTATGGACAAGCCAGACCAGGCCCTACTCTGACGTCTAGTGACTCCACTTCAATAGCCAGATCAGGAACTAGACATTCACCAGTAACGAAAAGGGTTTTTAGCTGATGACCACAGTGTCTTTGTAGAGCCTGGCACATGATCAAAATAATACCAGAAGATTTTAAGCAACAAGGTTTTCTGAGGGGAAGGACAGGAAAAGAGAGGGAGCTGGTTGATATTTACAGGTGTCAATAATTGGGGGGGGGAAGGCTCATATTAATGCTTATGCCATATCTCCAAAGGAATCTAGTAGGATATCAATTTTCTGCTAAAAATACTCCCATGGTATTATAACTGGCAAGAAAAATACTCTCCAGGGTTGGGGATAGAGAGATGACGCAGAGCAACGTAAAAAGAATTCTTTGGAAGACAATCACAAAAAGACCTCATAACCAAGGCCCCCAGGGAAAGTTTCTGTTATAATTACTCAAAATTAGTGGCCTTCAATTAAGAATTGTCTTGTGCCCTTAGGATATGTGGAGATACAATCTATAAGAAAGATGCAGTTTCTCCATTGAAGTCTCCCTAAGTCTCAGCAATGACTTCTGTTTATATGCAAATTACTTCCCCTGGCAGTTTTTTAAACCCTTAACTCTAAAATTGTTGAAACTCAACAAACTAATTTAGCCAGATTATTCCTTCCTATCAGTTAGTAATGAAGCTTTACTGCACATTCAAGGCGAGGAGCTGTTTATTAAACTGCCTATATGCAACTGAAAGAACTTTATGGAATATTTTCTCAAGATAAATTTTGCATCTGACAGGTAGAATTATGAAAAACAGAGCTCCTATTTGACTATAACCAAAGTACATTGATAATTCAAAATGAGCTACCAAAATAAAATGCAGTGTATAACTGAGTAAAAGACACTTTAAAAATAACTTTCTACTGAGCTGTGACATTTTCAGGACAATAAGTAAATTTCATGCCTGGTGAAGTCTTTGGATGCAGATAATGTCAAATAATTCTTCCAAAAAACCAGGTGAGGTCATTTCAACAGTAGGTCCCTGATGCTGGCCTCTATCACTCTGTACACATAGCCAGTCTGCATTTTGAATTGAAATTACTTAGATTTGTGGACACATATTTGTACTGATTCCTAAACTATTTTAATATTGGCTTCATCTTCTCAATGTGTATTTTTTTTTTCCTTTTTGTCTTTTTCCGTGTCCGGCAACGGATCACAACCCTCAGTGTTGCCCCCGTACCGGACCGGGGACCGGCAACGGGATCGCAACCCTCGGTGTTGCTCCCGCGCCTCGCTCAGCCAGTGAGCGGGAACCGGTCTGTATGTGGGATCCGAACCCTCGGCGGGAGCGCCACCGCACTCCCCAGCGGCACACTGTAGCAGTGCGCCACCGGGCCGGCCCTCAATGTGTATTTTTTAGGTTTAGTCTGCACGGGGACTTCTAAAAGAATGACTGCTGGCCATTTAATAAAGCTACTGGAAAGATCATACATAATAAATGAACTTATAAATATGGCTGATTGTGCTATAGCATAGTTCTTCATAGGAGATGCAGATTATTTATGAAGCAGTGTTACAGCTTAGAAGAATATCACCTCTGCATTAAGCTTTTAAATAGAGTGTCTGAACTGCTCATGTAAATATTCAGAGCCATGCTTAAGTGATTTGTTAATGTAATTTGAACATAGATCATCCGTGGCTCCATGATAATTTATGTCTACAATTAAGAAGTGCCATGGCAAACCACTTTCCACATTTTATTTGCATATCAATTCCTATACATGAATTTTAAGAGAGTTTACAATTTTCTTCTAGACCTTCCAAATGATTCTTTAAAAACAGATCGCGGCCTCTAGATTTACTCAATGCCTGCATGGTCCACTTGCTTTTAGGCAGTAGTTTCTTATCTAATGATATGGTTGAGTTCTTTGTTCCTTTTATATATGATATATTTCTTTGCTTCTCTAGAATACAATTTATGAAATGATGACTCTAATACAGCTTGGGAGCAGAAACTCAAGAAACTGTAGATCCGAGTCTACAGACCTTTGCACTATGTACGCATTCAATAAAAGCTCCTTGTACTGAAATTTAATTCTGGCCTGCCTTATAACATTTCTGCATTCTTTACTTTTTACCAAGGGATTATTAAAGGTTGATGAATTAATAGATGGGTCTTATCAGTGGTATTCTTAAACTGATTCAGAAATGGAACTGCTGAACTGACTTCTGATGGAGGCATTATCTATCTGAAGAGCTAGAAACCAGCAGCCTCCTTTCGGCAGCCTGAAGCCTCCAGTGCTCGTTCTCACCAGGAAGGAAAAGCAGAGGATGCTCCCTCTACTTTCCTTTGTCCCTTCATTGAGGGTATCTTGAAGTTGGGCAACCAATGTCATGCTACCTTCTTGGAGAAAGCCAAGTGAATCTTTCAGGTGTAAAACTAAGGGGCAAGGCTCTGTGAAAGCCAGGAATCTTCCCTTCTCCCATTGCTTCCCAAGCCTCTGTTCTTACGTCTCTCCTCTCCTGGGAGTAAATAAGTAGGTCAAAATGCTTACGGTTATTTTATACCCTGTGAAGAAAGGCATCAAGAATCCCTAGTTCTGGACAGTGACCATGGTGTATTTTGTATGCCTACCCGTACTTCCACATGCTTCACATTTATGACAACAGCCATTCTACAAGCACAGAAGGCAAAACCCTCCACTCGTCTTCTCTCAGATTCTTCTCCTCTTATTCCTTTTTCTTTTTTCATACTGTCCTCCTTCACTCTCCATCACTGCTCACTCCCAAAAATACTGAGCCTGCACACACCAGGCCCTTGGCCAGCACAGCAAAGAGCAGTTCCCATGGGCACCCCCCACCCCAGCCCTGTGCAGGCAGAGTTCAGACCCCTGCAATCTATCTGGTCAGACTGGTGGGGCAGCTTGCTGAGGCAACCCCGCTGGACAGACTGAGGCTAGAGGGAGCACAGAGTTCGTGAGAGCCCACAAGACATCAAGAAGCCAATCTGCATCCGAGGGAAGACTGGAAGACAGCAGGCAGGCGGGCCCTGCAGCTCATGTGCTAGTCCAATCCTCATGGCAACCCCAGTGGAATAGTCCCAGCCAGCACAAGCGAGCCAAATCCTGAGCTCATTTTAATGGCTTCTGTCCCAAAACTGAGTCACTGGGGATTCCACAGACTTCTAAGAGAACATGCATTTCTAAAAACAAACTGCTTGATGCTGTCATGGAAAACCTGGATCTTTGCATTCTACGATTTCACTATGGATTACATCCAGGTCACAACCTAAGGAAGACAGCTGGCAAAAAACCCCACAAAACAAACAAAAAAACCCTGCTGGCTGATTACCCAGCTTTTATAAGGAATCGCACAGGGATATGAATCTCTGTGTGTTTCTGGCTCTGCCAAGTCTTAGGTAAGGCCTCACGTACTGAAAACCAATCAGCCTGTACTTTATCCTTCCAGGGGAGTCTGAGAAGC
Organism: Galeopterus variegatus; assembly: GCF_000696425.1. Classification (NCBI taxonomy): domain Eukaryota; kingdom Metazoa; phylum Chordata; class Mammalia; order Dermoptera; family Cynocephalidae; genus Galeopterus; species Galeopterus variegatus. The sequence goes on from NW_007731476.1 coordinate 109,780, forward strand.
CACCTGCAATCAAGACTCAACTGCGAGAATCTGCCTCCAGAAAGGAAAGGAATGGAGGATGCATGTCAGGGGGAAGGGGAGTGGGAAGAAGGATGTCTTATTTTCCTGTCAATTCGATTGCTATCTTTGGCTTTAAAAAAAAAAAAATGATTTGTCCCATCTTTGGCTTTAAAAAAAAAAAAAATGATTTGAGGACACCCCTAGTCACACCAAAGTCACAGGACTGCTCTGCACCCTGCAGCCCTGACAACAGGCAGGTTATTAAGGGGCCAGGAAATGGCGCTATACAATATACTCATGTTTGATTTGAACACAACGGGTCAGTTCTAGAGACTACAAAAGATATCTCTATTCCTTAAAATGCAGCACTTCTAGGAAACACAAAGAATATATTCAAACTTGCCACAAAAGCAGAAATACTTTAACAATTATCATATAGCTACCATGTACTATTTATTCACTGTGCTCCAAGCACTGTGCTTAGGCCTTTTTCATATATTATCTAATTTAATCCTCAGAACCACCTTGAGGTATGGACTATTATCATACCCATTTTGTGAGTGAGAAAACTGAGGCTTAGTGAAGTGAGGCAGGCAAACTGGTCAATGTTTCACAGCCACTTTAGGGTGAGGATTGAACTCTAATCACTGCCAAGAGTGAGTGTTGAACACCAAGGGCATTTCTGTACAAGTATTTAGGAAGTGCCAGCTTGGAGCTCACCATTAGGCTAGGCCTTGGAGGCAAGTTCTGCTGTCTAGGTTAACTTAATAATCAATAGTTGTATTTTACTATTATTGTGTTATGTTAACCAAAGTGTGGGATTTACACTGAGTTATCAGATTCACACCCAACTTCTAAAATCAAAGTATCAAGATTTTGATGGTTTATGTTGTGTTTTTTTTTATAGACAACAAGCTTGTATTTGTTCTTTAAAATTAGATGTAGCAAAGAAATACGCTTACAAAAACTTGTAATTTTTCATCCCGTCACATTTTACAAAAATGTCATTTTTGCCAAAATTCAATTTGTAAGAACAAACACAGTCCAAGTGTATTTCTAAGGAATGCTTTTGTTGCTCCAGCAAGTCTCTTTTCTCACCATTTGTTTCAATGTCGAATAGATCCAAGAGTTGAGACGGAGGGGTGTGGGGAGAGAAAAGACTGATGCTCACAGCTGCAGCAAGTCCTTGGCTGAGGTTGGGGCTGACCAGATGCTCTTACAGATGGGCCGACAGGAAAGAAAGCAAGTCAGCTGCTTCAGACACTGGTGTGGCAACTTTGTCAGCCCAGATTCAAGGACCACGGTTGCCGTTTACAGTGGCTTGAGCTGCCTGGTGTAGACCTTGTTAGGGGAGAAAGATCCCACGGAGCAGCTGTGGCCCCCAACACAAGAAGGATGGCTTAGTCCATACTTCTCATGATTTCTTCTCTGAGGGGTACTGTTCCTTCCTGTATTTTTGTGCTTAGCCTTAGATCAATGGCCCCTTAGAGAGTAGTCTGACTATACAGGAGCTTCTGCCTCTTGCCAGTTTAAAATTTTGAGTAATTTCAGAATTTTTGAGATGCTGCATAAGTAACAGAATTAGAAAGTTACAATTTCTTTTAGAAAACTCAGACTTTTGGAAGAGACAGATGACCGGCAGACTAGCCCCTAAGGTGTACACCTTAGTCTTTCTCCTCCTCCCTTCTTCCCAGAGGCCTTATGCAGAGAGATAAGGACAGAGAAAAGTTAAAAAAACCCTCACTGGAGTATATGAAGAATAGCTAAACCATGTAGTGATCCCTGTGCAAAAATGAACACTCTTGCCATTTACGTGCAGTAGCACACAAGAGCATCAAAGATTTGCTGGACTAATAAGCATTCTTAGAGATGTAATTCACTGGACTAACACCTTATTAAAAGGTATATGGAAACAGTCTTCAGGATTGAAGGATACCTACACTTTGCTTCTTAGAAGATAGGTTTGGGGTTATGGCCCAAGATGTCCCACCCCTTGCTGAAAATGGCCACTAGATGGTTTGCTAGAAGGCAGTTAGACTATCACCAAGTTTCTCAAGATGAAAAGCATTCCTATGGATGACAAACCAGGAGTCTCACCTGCATACCAGCATATTTATAAAAGCTGTAATAATGGCACGAAATAATTGAGGATGTGTAAATAGAACATAGTGAGGAAAATCAAACAGAAATTCTCCTCCCTGGTCAACCAAGGCCTTCAACAGGATTAATAAATTGTGTGTGCTGCTTTCCCTTTTACATACATGTTTATTTTGACTTTTCAAAAGCCTTTGGTTACACTTCCCCACAAAGTTTTAAGATCTACACAGGCATATACGCACACACACCTGAGGCACTGTGTGTCAGGAGAAAAGAGTAGGGGCACTTCTCTGATGAGAAAATGACGAGTCAGGGGCCGGCCTGGTGGCGCACTCGGTAGAGGGCAATGCTTGGGAGCGCAGCGGTGCTCCCGCCCAGGGTTCGGATCCCATATAGAGACCGGTCTGCTCACTGGTTGAGCGTGGTGCGGGCACGACACCAAGGGTTGCGATCCTATTGCCGGTAGCGGTACGGGCGCGACACTGAGGGTTGCGATCCTGTTACCGGTCACGAAAAAAGACAAAAAGGAAAAAAAAAAAAAAAAGAAAGAAAATGACGAGCCAGTATTGCAACCCATCTTATTTAACATTTCTGGGTGGTGAAATGCCAGGCTGAAGGGGATAGACTTCAGATTTCAGAAGTGAATCAAAAGGGGACAATGTGCTTCACAGAATCAAAACTCTAAGATAAAAAAATCTAAGGTGAAGTCATATCTTCCAAACTCCCTACATTTCAGAAAAGGAATGCTGAGATCCAGAAAGGTGGTATGTTCATCTCAAGTCAAACTGCTAGTTAGCAGTAAAGATAAAAAACAGAATCCTGGTCTCCCAAATTCTGTGAGTGCCTAGGTCATTCATGGTATGGCTCATCCTGGCAGATAAACAGATGGGGGTACTGAGATTTGACACTCCAGGCCAGAAAAATCTAAGGGCCCTGGTATCTGAATGGAGTACACTCCCCAAGCAAGTAAATCAGAACTGTGGATGGTCCTCTGTCCTGTTTCCTGACCCATTACATCCCTGTCCCACCCACCTACCTGCCCTCCAAACAAAACACACAGGGGCCTCCTAAGATCTGAGAAATAGAAAACTTTATCTTATCAGCTGTTTGGGGGGAAAAACTGTCATTTGATCTGTTTATTTGGAAGCCAGTTCTGCTGGGCTCAAGAGTTTGCTATGAGGCAGACTAGAGTTAATTCATTTTAGGTCTGTTTCTTTACAGCCCTGGACACAGGCTCAATGCTTATCTTCATTGTTGAAGAGTCCTGTGCACACAGCCTTAGAATTTGCTGAGAGATAAATCACCTGTGCATTTGGGGTTGTAGGTGGCTTACTGTTTCTCCTGTTAGAGTTGAGATTAATACATATCTTGGTTAAAAAGTGAGTTCTTTTTTTCTTAAAATCAAAGCAAAAGTCTATTTCTCTACTTCCTTGGGTATGTCTTCAAACTCAGCGTGTGTGTGTGTGTGTGTGTGTGTGTGTGTGTGTGTGTGTGTAAATTTCTGCTGCCCAGACAGACTGCTACCCTCTTGATTCAGAGCCCACCTTTCAAACCCACTGGGGAAGCCTAGGAAAGTACTCCTGGCAGTGTTTGTTTTTCCTGCAACTCGCAGCCTTCTGTCTGGGATCACTGTAAAGAGCTCATACTTTTCTTTCCACCCATTTCTAACAAGTTCCTTAGTGAGAAGTTCTCAGAAAGCGGAAGTTAGCTTGCTTTTTCTGTGTGTGTGTGTGTGTGTGTGTGTGTGTGTGTGTGTGTGTGTAAATTTCTGCTGCCCAGACAGACTGCTACCCTCTTGATTCAGAGCCCACCTTTCAAACCCACTGGGGAAGCCTAGGAAAGTACTCCTGGCAGTGTTTGTTTTTCCTGCAACTCGCAGCCTTCTGTCTGGGATCACTGTAAAGAGCTCATACTTTTCTTTCCACCCATTTCTAACAAGTTCCTTAGTGAGAAGTTCTCAGAAAGCGGAAGTTAGCTTGCTTTTTCTGATCTCGAGCGCACAGAACATTCTGTCAGGCTCCAGGAGACAGACAATTTAAACCGGAACATTATTAAACACAGAACAGCTGATACTAATTCCTTCCCAGCCCTCGTCTTCCCCAGTCCGAAGCTGAAATCTTGTGGGGCCGGGTGGTGCTGACAGGGAGCGCAGGTCCAGGCGGGCTGCCGCTTAATGATCATCCGCACGTGCCCTCAGCACAGAGCACCTGCTGCAGGTGGGACCCGCGCTCCCCTTAATTCCTCAGGGAGATGCACTGAGGCAGAGTATGCTTTCAATTTAACAGGAAAAACAGAAATTAGTAGTTACTCAAACCAAAACCAACAACTTGGCCCCTGAGGAAGTAAACAATGGGGACAGCCATGCGAGACCAGAGAAGAACGAGACCCTGTCTTCCTGCTGGATAGGAGTGAACCAGGAGAAAGGGACGAGGCGTGCAGCACACGCGCTGTCTGCAACAGAACCTAGCGAGGGAAAGCTGACTAGACACAAGGTCTTCTGCAGAACTGGAAGGAGAGACTCAGCGAGCGCTGCGCTGCGCGCAGGTCTCCACCCCGCCCAGCCCAGGCTCCTTCCTCCGCCCACTGCACTCACCTGCGATTCCTTGCAATAACCCACAGACGTTGAAAATGCTTTTCTTCATGATGCTCTGCACGCACATGGTGAAGACGGACACCAAGGCCACCATGCAAAGAATGAAGATGCCCACGGTCAGGAAAATCGCAGTGGCCTGCCAGAAGCCACTGGCGATCTCGCCGAAGCTCTCCGCGTAGGGCCCGCACAGCGTGTCACGCTGGAGGTGCTGCAGCCCAGGGTTGCGGATGCAGCGGGCATAGATGCCCAAAGTGGGGTGGTAGGGCTCCGCGGGGTCCCCGCCCGCCGCCTCGGCGCCACCGTGGCTCTTGGCTTTCCCGATCAGCCAGTCTGCGCTCATGAAAGCAATGAGCTCTGCAAAAGCCACCACGATACTCAGGAGGGTCCAGAGCATTGAGCGACAGGTGACGATGACATGACACATATTGATGCTCAAAGCGGAGAAAGAGTCAGGAGTCCTCGGGGTTAATCAGAAAAGAGAGCCGGGAAGGAGGCTGAGGCCCAGGAAGGAAGTGGCTGCTGCAGGCATTCACTCCCGAAGCCGCAGCAGAGTCCGGGGCGGGCGGCATTCAGGCTGAGGGACACATGCCGTCCTCCGGCCAAGCCCAGCGCGACTGGCGGCCGGCTCACCTAGGGGAAAGAGAGGAGGCGGTTAGCAGAGCTCTCCAGGCCCCGCCCCGCGGGCGGCGCGGCTCAGAAACTTCCAGGTCCTCCGACCGGGGCTGCTCCCCTCAGCTCACACGCCCGCCCTGCCCGGCCCACGCAGCCACCCCGGCCCGGGCCCCACAGACCCACCCCGGGCCCCACAGACCCACCCCACAGAGCGCGTCCCCAGCCGCAGGCCGGGCCATTCTCGGTTTATCTGCTGGGCTGCTCCGTTTCCAGTTCTCCCCGACCACACACTGTGGTGGTGAACCCTGTCTCTAGACAGAGTGGCACAAGGAAGGAGACCGACACAGGGGACACTGTCCCAGCTGCTTGGCTCCTGCTCCCTCACCTCTTACTGAGAAAAGTCAGACAGCACAGGGAACCGGACAGATCTAGGGCCGACTGCCTGTGAACTGTGTCAACAGACTGACCACGTTTTTTATAAAGTTTGAGGGCTCTGGCTGCTGTTTTGGTACTAGATAAGCTAAGTTCTTAAAATCTTGCACTAACAGCTTTTGCCTAACAGCGGAGAGCAGCAACGCCCTACTTTTATTGCCTGGAAAACAAATTACAAGCAGAGACATAAGAGTGAGTATCTATTTCATGAGAATGTAAAAGAAAATAATCCCATGAAAAAGAATAAATAAATCATTGCCACCCAAGCCTATTTTTCATCCATCTTTTGCAGGGTGATTTTTTTAGACAAAATAATTTACACTAATTAAAACTGAAAGGGGGGGAAAAAAAACCCTCAAAGAAGAGTTCATGACTTGCCTGGGGGAATTATTCAAAACAGAGGCATTAATGACTGTTGACTAAGTATCATTACAACTGGAGTCCACTTGTTGACAACAGAAACTTGTCTATGAAAAATGCATCCCTTGAATTGTCCCAATTCATCACATGTGCCTCTGCCTAAGCTTCAACTCACCCCAGGTCTGGAACTCAACATGCCCATTGTTTCTGATTACACAGAGGACGCATTCTGTTCCCAAGGACAAATGACTTCATTACCAGAGGACTTTGCTCCAGAGGCTCCAACCTCCTTCAGAGGAGCCTGAACCCTGAAGCAGGGGCTGGGAGTGCTCATCTGCAGCCCCATTTTCTGTCCCCTCTCCAAGGTCAGGAAGAATCATGCTGCTCACATCAGACATCTGGGCACATGGCCCTGCTCTGAATGATTAGATCTTATTAACCGAGGTCATGTCAACTCCATGAGAACTACAAGAGCCCCCTGGCATGTTGGGAGTGCGGTTAGGCAGGCAGTTATCAAAAAGGGAGGAAAGTGGGGAAATAAGGAAGCCCAGTGTCAAAGCGTAAAATGCCTGTTTCTCCACCACACGCCCGCTGTCCGCCTGCTGGCTGACATCCCAGTGAGCAGTGACGACTCGTCTCATAAGACATGCTGTATTTAAAATCCTCACATCACTGTAGTTATCCAAGATGTTATCGTGGGGACAAAGCTATGGCAACACTAGGAACTTCTGCACTTAACTGTCAGGGCACGAGTGTGTGTGTAATGATGCTGTGCTGAGCACTGCGTGAGGGAGAGGGGGTGTGCGCCTCTGACGGCGTTGTGGAGTCTGTCAGGTCCGGGTTCCAAAGGCAGCTGCACCCCCAACTGGCCCTGTGGACGTCTAACTTCTCAGAGCCACAGCTTCTGCATCTCCCACAGACATGGAGACAGTAAGGGTCTGCCCCTGCCTCACAGGAACAAACAGGAACGTGTTAAGCACCCAGCAGAGTGCCTGGTATAGTAAGTATTCAATGAATATCAACTCTTTTCCCTCAGAAGCTCTTCCCCTAACACAGATGACACTGGCCAGACAATGACTGAACTGAGGGAGGTGTTCAGTAGACAACAGAAACCTGGCCACTGCATTCAGAACAGGATTAAGCACAGGTTACTGAGAGATGAGGTCACTCATGTCTAAGTCTCCCAGGTGGGCCGCACGGGCAGGGTCCTGGTCTTGCTCCTGTTTCCCCACTGCCTAACACTCAGATGCCAAACTCTGCTGGTGAAAATAAATTAGCATCAAGCCCGATGTATAACCTACTCCTACTCACTCACTCATCCCCCCTCCAAATATTACCAAATAGAAAAGCATTTTGAGAAAAAAGGTATCAATACAAAAGAACTTCAGAGGTGATTGTTTATAATGAAAATGATCGCACTGAATGAAAACAAGAAAACAATGACTCCTGGAGGCCCTGAGAGGTTGTCCCCACCCACCATGCTCACACATACTTTGAACCAAAAGGTGGAAAGCTCACCCTGTTAAGAGAAATTGAGGCTTCCACAAAGCCTTCCCATTTGATTAGAAACCTAATTTACTGTTATGCCCAGCCCATCTCTACCCCTGTCCCTCTTCTGTTTAATGGTAATTTTGTAATGTGGAATATACACATTTGTCTTCTTGGAGAACTACAGGACTCTGCTACAACCTCTCAGGCGACTTATATCTTAGTGACTATGCCAGTGTTCACTATCCTGGCCAGCAAGCTCTGCTCAGAGTCAGAAATGCAATTAAGTTGCAACTTCTGAAGAGAAAGGCTGTGAAACCTCAGGAGAAAAGAAGACGAAATGTCCAGGCTTAGGAAAATGCTCCATGTAAAATTTAAGAACCCATGTGCTTTAGTTCAAATAATATAATTCCCTCTCTCTTTGCGTTACAACAATCCCCCATCCACTGCACTAAACTCTCATGTCCACACCAGAATGGCTGGGACGAAGCCTTCATTCTTCTGATTTCAACAAGGAGATAAGACGCTTTGGTCTTGCTAGCAAGTTTGCTAACTGGTACTACCAGAGAAACAGCCACAATATCCAAGGCTGACTGACTAAAACTGTGGCTTCCTGGGGGATCCAAGCAAAGTCCTCAGACCTGGTGGTCTGTGTTCTGTGAAATGTCCCAGTTTGGCCATGAACACAGAATGGCAGGCATCTGCTGAGACAACATCAGTGTCAAAGGGGAAACAGATCCTCCTCACGCATCTTTGTTAAGCACAGGGATCCCGGGCACAGCACCCCTGAGCTCAGGCGTCCACTGCTGTTAACCGTAATCCCTGCTTCTACAAGGCTTACTTCATAAAACCAGGCCCTCATTGCCATTCCACGTAAAAGTCTTCCTCCATGGGCCACTAAGTGCATTGCTCCTCTAGAACACCTGACTTCACTGTAATCACTTCTCTGATGATTGCGGATGATCTGGCCAACCCTCTGCCTTTCAGAAAGTGAAGCTATGATTGTCCTGAAGGTCCACAAAGTAAAGCCTCTTAGTAAAAGAAAAAAAAAAAAAAGACAAGAGAGAATCCCACAGAACCTATAAATAATACCGTAGTCAGAACAGAGGGAGGAGGAGGTTATACATGACTGGTCTGTGGGAGTCGGTTTCGGTATTCTTCCCAAAGCCGATCTCTGAGGAAGGGTAAAGGTGCAGAGCCTAGCTGAGGTCTGTTACTCAGGTCCTGTGGCTCTATCTTGCACAGCTTCCTGTTAGGAGGGGAGAGAGGCCAGAACCGCCCAGTGCCTGTTGGCTAGATTACCGGAACAGAAACCCAGGAGCAAAGTTCACACCTAGCTGGCAAGGGAGGGAAACTGGAAGGACGCCAANAAAAAAAAAAAAAAGACAAGAGAGAATCCCACAGAACCTATAAATAATACCGTAGTCAGAACAGAGGGAGGAGGAGGTTATACATGACTGGTCTGTGGGAGTCGGTTTCGGTATTCTTCCCAAAGCCGATCTCTGAGGAAGGGTAAAGGTGCAGAGCCTAGCTGAGGTCTGTTACTCAGGTCCTGTGGCTCTATCTTGCACAGCTTCCTGTTAGGAGGGGAGAGAGGCCAGAACCGCCCAGTGCCTGTTGGCTAGATTACCGGAACAGAAACCCAGGAGCAAAGTTCACACCTAGCTGGCAAGGGAGGGAAACTGGAAGGACGCCAAGCCCATGCTCTCCACCAGGACGAGAACAGCAAGGGAGGAGGGCAGGACAAATGTTAGGAAGAGCACTGCCTTGCTTACTCATTACTCACCCTGGTTCTGCTTTTCACCTGCATTATGAAAGTGCTCAAGCACAGATATAAGGTGACAGGAATAGACAAGGAACACCCAGATTCAACAATTGTTAGCATTTTCACGTATTTGTTCCATTGATCAACAGAATACACCCTGACACTAGCCCACAATATTTTTTCTGAACCATCTGAAAATGAGTTGCAGATGTCTTGACACTTCACCCCTAAATACTTTAGCATACACCTCGTAAAAATAAGAACATTTCCTACATAGCCACAATACAATTAATACACCCAAGAAAACTGACAATAATCCCCTTATAGCCAAAGCTTAGTCCACACTCAAATTTCCCTACCCCCACCCCATTTTTAATAGCTATTTTCTTAAAACCATGACTCAGTGAAGACTCATGAATTGCATTTGGTTAGTTTCTTTTAGTCAAGAATAGGCTTTCCACCCTAACCTGTTCCACCCTGACCCCATTTTTTCCCCGACACGGACTATTTGGAGATACTCGGCCACTTGTCTTACAGAGTACCAACAATCTGGATTTGTCTATTTCCTCATGATGTCATTTACACATGTTCTCTATCCTGTTTCATAGAAACTGGAAGTTAAATCTAAAGGCTAGCTTGGATTCAGCTTAAACTTTTTTAGTGAAAATCCTTTGTAGGTAGGTGATACTGTGTAATTCCTATCACTTCACACTGGGAGGAACGTTACTGGAGCTACACCTCAGAATCATAATAATTTTATGCACGTGTGTGCATGCGCATGCGTGTTCAGAAAGAGAGAGAGAGAGAGAGAGAAACAGACAGACACCACACCCAGGGCCATTGCCAGTCCTGAAAAATCAGGATTTTGGTGGGGAAGTGAGTAGAAGGCTGATCTGGGCAGGACTATGTATTGTTTAAAAATCTCCTTGGGTGGATTCTGAGGCCACAGTTGCCAGGGCCTGTTCTAAGAGATGCCATCCTAGAAGCTAAAGAGAAAGTCTACTTCTCAGAAATATGCTGTGTTTCCATGTCAAATGGAACCATGTCTTATATGTAACTTATGAAAACACAAAAGCATCGGCAGACTAGGAAAGGAGATACAGCCTTCGACAGATTCAGCCCTTCCCTGGAGAATTTACTTGGACCAACACAGTGCAGGTTACAGTGTCGAGAAAAAGCTTCGTATAACCAAAAAGATCATGATTTAACAACAGCCTGGTGTCCACAGCCCTCCCCTAAAAAAGGACGCAACTGGTCTCTGAGACAGCTCTCTGCCCACCACCCCTGTCCTTCAGCCAGGCTGGAGGCAGCATTACACACTAGACAATGACATGTTGCAAAAGGCATTAAACTGTGTGAGTCAGGATGGCATGGTGCATGAACAGCTTTGTAAACAGATCTAGATCAAATCTCAGCTCTGCCACTAACTAGCTGTGTCCGTGAACAGGTTATTTATATTTAACTTCTGGAAGCCTCAGTTTCCTCATCTGCAAAACAAGGATAATAGCAACCTCCTAGCAAGGCTGCTGTGAGGATTAAAGGAGAAAGTGTATGTAAAATAATCAGCATAGCTTCTCTTCATAGTGCTCAACACGTTAGCCATTACTAATCATTACCACATGATTAGTTTTTCGTTTTTGTTTTTTTTTTGACTGGTAAGGGGATTGCAACCCTCGGCAGGGTGCAGTCTGCACCATGCTCAGCCAGTGAGCGCACCGGCCATCCCTATATAGGATCCGAACCCATGGCCTCGGTGCTAACAGTGCCGCACTCTCCTAAGTGAGCCATGGGGCCGGCCCCACATGATTAGTTTAACACAATGTTTGTGGTACAGTAAGCACTATAAAATATTAGACCTTATAATAAATTTACTACGATGCCCATGTGACCCCAATAATCAATGCTTCTTTGAGAAGACTGCACTTTGCTCCTATATCACTGGTCGTTTCTTGCCCAGTATCTATTTTCTTTATTATCATCTCCCTCAGATATATGAGTCACGCAAGGGTTCTGCAAATAGCCTCCATCCCAGTGTCTTCTGCAAAGATAAGATTAAGAAAAGTCAAACTTAGGTGCTTTTGCCTTCTGAACGTTGGAAAGCCCCTCTAGAGTGCTGCTTCTTAAACTGTGGTCTTGGAGGAGGAGTGTGGTCCACCTATTAAAAAAAAGCGCAAGTTCCTGGTCCCCACCCACTGAATCAGACTTTCTGGAGGCACTGCCAGAATTGCATGTCTAACAAGCTCCTTAGGAGGCTCCTGCACAGTGCAGTCACTGTTAGGCAGCGGGGAGGTAGCTTCCTTAGTGTTGGAGGGGAGACTAAAGAGGAGTATGTGGCCTACCTCAATCAGGACCCAGCCAGCAGCCAGGCCACCTGTCCTCTGCACAGCTTATGAGTCACAGGGAGGAGGGATTCTGTAGGGAAACCAGCTGTTCTCCCAGCTCACGTGTTCTCTGATAATCCTCATGTGGCATGAAATGAGCTCCCCAAACATTCAGTTTTCAGAGCTGGAAGGATAGATAGCACTGGTACAAAAAACATAACACTTTGCATGCCTTTTAAAAAATTCTTAATTGTCTAGCAAAGGAGGTTTTGCAAACTCTCATTCTGACCACCCCATAAAACACACTGACTACAGAAACACAAACATCTTGAATATATTTAAGAGGGTCCAAATGCACTAATAATACTATATTATTTTTTGAGTTATAGTCTAAACATGCTCAACACCTCCTGCTTCTGCCAGTTTCCTTTCCTCAACCTCTCCTCTATCCTATCTCTGATTCCACTGGAAAATTCACTGGGGGCAATTTTGCTCCCAACCCCTTACCGTGCAGGGAACATCTGGCAATGTCTGGAGGCATTTCTGATCGTCACAACTTTGAGGGGAGGGGTGTGTATGCTACTGATATCTAGTGGTCCAAGATGCTGCTAGACATGCTATAATGCACAGGACAGCTGCCACAACAAAGAATCATCTGACCTCAAATGTCAGTAGTGTTGATGCTGACAAACCCTGCTCTGGTGGTTTCCCCCGGAGAACAGTTTTTAAATGTGTAGGTGCAACGTCAAATAGATCTCTAAAATCCTTTACATTTTAAAAAGGTCTGTTCTGGTGAGAATGCCATGTTCACTATAATGAATAGATGTTCACAATATTTACTAAGTTAAATATATTTTTAGTTATTTTCCTGAAATTTTTAAAGGTCCATGCTAGTCTACACGTCTGAGATAACAGGGATGTAGAGCCTAAGTTGCCAGAACAGACTGACCCAGGGACAGTGCCCTTGAGCGTGCCTCTCCTGGGCTCCTGGGCAGTTTCTCTGGATCATATGCTAAAGTCAGCTTTTGTTTTCAGTAATCTTTCTTCTGTGAATGGCAAAATGGAGCTCCCCACTTATTAAGACCAGGAGTTTGTTTGCTGTTAACTTTCATTACCTGCACCTGAGGGTCACAGACTTTGCCTCAGAAAACTGTGAGCCTGGCCACTTGGTCTTTATTTCTCTCACACCCCCTCCTCCAGAGGTAGGCTGGTCTCTCAGTACATGCTCAGGTGCCCTGGTCACTCCAAATGTCAGGTACTCTCAAAAAATTTATGAAGCAGGCTTATGTAATTCTCAGGCATTCTGACTCTTACCTGTCCCCAGCTCGGCTATCCTCTGCAAGATGCTTCTCTCTCCCGCTGAACCTGCTGGTGGTTTCAGCTGCCTGGATGCCCCTCTCTCCAGAAGTACCTGAACAAGTCTCTTTTTTTCTGGGCATGGAACACCCAGTGAACTCTCCTGACCTCCTACTCACTGTCCAGTTTGCTCTTTAATTCACCAGTCCCGGTCAATCACTTATTTCTCTCTCGATGGCCACTGAAACTCCTACCATACCCAATCAATCTGCTTTCTGAGCACCCGTTTCTAGAAGGGTCGTTTTTACACTTCCGTCCTGAGGCATCTGCAGTCAGAGACAGCAGGTCCACGAGACTGGTCCTATTTTCTAAATGATCCATTCTGAAGCTCACTTACACATTTTATAATTTCCCCCCTATTTCTACAAATGTCCTCATCTAAAACTCTTGAGGAAGCAAATCTTTCTTCATGTGTCTATCTTTCTGTTTCTGTCAGTCAGACAGGAGGGACTGAATAAAACAACTTCCAAGGTAGATGCTAAAATCTAATTTAGCCCAGATCCTATAAGCCAAGGACAATATGCCTATTTTGTACATTCTGTGGGGTCAAAAGTTTTTTTGATCTATTTAAATGGAATCAAAACTTGAATTTCAAGAGTTATCTTTTAATGTCAGTTCACTGCTTTACATAATTTTAAACAAAAGTTGTTTTTCAAGTTTATAATGAATTCTGTGATATCAGGCAAAATATAAGCCTTAAAGTGAGCTTCATGAGTCTTTTCAGGATCAGTAAGTAGAGTTTTAATGGAGAAAAGTAACAAGGGTAGAAAACAACAAACTTACAAATAAAAACCAAGATCTGTAACTTCCTTATTCTTGAACTCCTTGATGTCATAGATGGGAGGCTCCAAACACCCTCTGTTCAAGTGACTCAACTTTGAGAATAAGTAACTCTTAGAGAATGGGCTTCTGGCTCATCTAAGAGGACAGCTGGGTGGCCTCTCCTAGTGCCGGGCAGCACCGATGTTCGTTCTCACAGCAACTGCAGGCTTCCTAGTCCCTGCCGTACAGAGGCAGAAAGAACCACTGCTTGTTCACGAGATACAGTGCCCACCACCTTAAGAAACCCACACATGATATATGCAGAGGATTATGAATGCCATGTGTTATTTCTGAGTCTCTCACACAACCCAGAAAACACCAGGAAACCCAAGAATCAACTAGAACAAGAGCCCCTTCCTGACTAGAAGCTTCTAGGGAAACTCCTGTGGAAGAGTGCATTACTGTTTCAAATATTCCCCGTCCCTCCTTGGAGGAGGATCATATTTTCCCACCCATTGACATCAAGCCTGACCATGGGACTTGACCATGGGACTTTACCATCGACATGAGCAAAACTGACACATGCCCCTACTGAGCAGAAGCTCACAAGCTCTCTCCTTTCCCTTTGCCATGACATCAGAAAAATCCCAGACAGAGACCTCTTCATCAGCCTGGGCCCCTGACAACATGACGCAGAGGCACAGCCAACCCTTAAAGGACATTCAGTGTGGGCACAATACCAAGCCTCTGCTGTTGCCAGTGCTGAGACTTGGGAGTGACAGGACATCTCAACCTCTTCTGCAGGCTCTTGAGAGCTCCCAGCCGAGTTAAGGTGCCTGTTCATCCTGTCTCTCTGTGGAGTCCAGTTAAATTCAATTTCCCCACCTTCTCCCACATACAAGGCAAAGAATTTTTTAAAAATTAAATAATAATAAAAGTCATCCAGTGAGATACATTAAAGCTTGGCCAACTATCTCAGAAGTATACACCATACAATTCAATGGTAGACTGCTACAATAAAAATTTTGCTCTCTTCGTGCGTTATTCTAGGGTTAATGAAGACAAGTCTGCTTTGGGATAATGAGGACATCAGAAGTGTCTCCATCAGTGCCAGCTTGAACTCATCTCCCACGTCAGGCGCATCCAGATGGTCATGACTCACTACTGCAGCTGCCTCGGCTTCCCTCCCCTGCTCCTCCTTCTTCCATCCCTGGGGAGGCTCAGCCATCTCCTGCCACTGCACTGGGGCCACAGCGAGGAAGTCTGCTCCTAAACCACAAAACCAGAACTCTGAGCTCTGTCTGCTGGGGAAGGCTCAGTCAGAAGGGTGGCTCGAGAGGCAGCTGGGGCCAGCAGGCACCAAGTGTCAGCACAGAACAGAGGGCCAGGGTTGCCCAACTTGCCTTCAACACATACCAGGCCAGGGCTTTCCAAGGAATGGCGACAGCAGGGTTGGAGCGAGGGCATCAACTCACAGAGTGGGTCAAGAAGCCATCAAGGAGGGTAGTGGGGATTAATGAGGCCCTGGACCTCTGGTTATGGACCAAGAAGGAACAGGAGGCCAGGATTCAAAAGTCACAAGGGACAGAGTGAAAGCTGAGGCACAGGTAGAATTAGTGAGTCGCGGGTAGAGAAATAAGCCACAGCCACACTTCACATTTTTTCCAGTAATCTCCATGAGAAACATAATTTTCCTTCCAAGAATATGGTCATTTCAGAGATGAAGGAGAAGAACGTGGCATTAGGGTGAAAACTGGTGGCTTCTCATCAGCTCATGAGGATACTCAGGAATTTAAAAATATTTTCATTGTGGTATTGCCTCCTTTTAAACTGAGTCCTTTTTTTTTTTAACATTGACACAATATCATTTTATAAATTCAATAATTGGTAATAGACAAAAATGTTAATCAGAAAATATACAATACACAAACATTAAAAAATGGCAAGAGTTTTTCTTTCCTTGGCCCTGACATCCTGACCCAGTAGTGCTATTGACAGAAGAAAACGGGAGTGGTTAATGTTCAAGCTGGGCCTTAGTGCCCATTAAGCAGCTGGTAAGAAGGTGATGGGGCATGAACAGAAGTGCAGCAGACACTTCCTCCTAATGTGGCCAAGGGGACAGTGTAACTGCATGACCTGCAGAGCGGGGGTCCCTCACCTGCCAGCTGAAAGACCAATCCAGGAACTTCCCAGAGGGCACAGGCAGGAGCAGCTCACACAACAGCAGCAACCTTCACACTGGATCCCATTCAAACACACACTCCAAGCACATCACAAGCTACTAGCCTTAATTAGGTTTGCTTGCCAAGCTACCAGCAGTGATACTTTTCTAACTACACACTAAAGGATGTTATCAGTGAACTGGCCCTAATGATGTAAGACAACTCATATGCTTAAAAACCAAGAGCCTAATCTGGGATTTACTCAGGAACAAAGACAATCCTAGTGGCTGCTCACTTTTTTTCTTTTTAAACCTCCTAGAGCCTGAGGTCACTTCTGTTTCTAAGCAATATAAGAGTACTTAAAAAGTTTGTGGAAAAATAGAATTGAAAGATAATGCTAATCTTTCAATGAACATTTTGAAGTATCCTCACATTATTAAGCAGTAGTAGAATTTTCTAAAAGTTTTTTGAATGCTTTAAAGTAAAGGGCCAAAGTTTAGTGTTGGCTATGTTCACATTTCTAAAAGCATCACTGAAATATTCAAGTTCACTGTTTTTTATTACTTCACTCACATCAGTGCTGGCTTTTCACAACCCAAGACACAACCTGCAGCCCTCAGGTCTGCACGCCCTGTTTTGTGTGTCTATGCTCCTTGCTTGCTTGCTGAATGCCAGTGAGCTCTGAGAGGTGGCTAAACTTTTGTATATTGAACACACATGCAATAATGAACAAAGTGTATGAGGTGAATGTTCACAAACAAGCTCTCTATGATTTTATTTATGTATTGAAAATCCCCCCTCTGTAGTGTCTTATTTCTCTCAGAGATTTAAGATCCGTGGAATATGGTGTGATCAGGAATACACACACACTTACAATGCTAGACTTTTTTAAACATCTGCAAAAATCAGCAAGACAGATTCATAAGCTGCATCCACACCCAGTTCATTAAACACTGTACATCTCAATTATTTCATTGCCACAGATCAAGTTACCCAGCATTTTTCAACTTTCCCTCATAAGAATGCCAAATTCAAAATTGTTGACAGGTTTAAAATTTCTTCATTTATTAACTAGAGGAATTCCCTAGATATTTAGGATTCAGATTGTGTTTTGAAAACAGTTAGGCTTATGTGTAGCCTCCAAAAGGAGGCAGATTCCTCGAGGAAAATCAAGCTCAACATACAACTGCCAGCAGCTTCAGGTACATGCAAATACAGAAGTATCCTTACACCCAGGCACTAGCCTTGGCCTGTGTCACTGAGATGGCCAACGCACTCAGGACTGTACCAACCGGGAGGAGGCGCCCCCACGAGCTTTCCTCACTGCAGTCTAGATGAAGTCACTGCAGGCTCAAAGTTCAAGATGGTCACAGAAAACAGCTTTTTTTGGAAGTCTGAACCTTTGTACTTGTTCATATGATGCAGTACTATCTAGGAACAGGGACTTGTTCTACCAATAGTGAGGCATAGTGAACAGAAAAAGTTCAACTGGGTGTCTCAGAAAAAGAGAGTATGTGCCGGAAGACCAGGCCACTACAAACAAAAGCACGCGTGCTCAGGAAGCTTGGGTGGAAATGGTGTTGGGTTCACTCCTTTAGGAAGAGGTACTTTCCAGCGCCACTCCCCAGCTTCTCACCTGGAGGAGTTGCTACACAAGGTGAGCAAAGAGGAAGCCTTTCCCCGTTTACTCACATGCCCAGCACTGTGGACTCCCAGGTACTCCAGTGGGCTCCAGCCACCTTGCTCCCCAGCACAGCCAGGCTGGAGTCAATGACTCCCTGAGAGCCCACGTGGCCCTCTCTAAGATGAAGATACCAGGCAAGACAGCCTGGGGAAATCAACAAAGAAACACTGTATTTTGGTTAGGTCATAAAAAGAACCACCTCCCTGGGGTGCTGATACATCTCTCTCTGAGGTGGTTAAAACCAACAGACTTCCTCTCAGTAAACCACTTCCCACAGCCCTGCCGTCTACAGGCCGTGAGAGAAGACACCCATATGCACCAGAGAAGCTCCTTGTTTCTGCATCCTGAGTGCCAAGCTCTCCCACAAACTCTCTGAGGTGGTTAAAACCAACAGACTTCCTCTCAGTAAACCACTTCCCACAGCCCTGCCCTCTACAGGCCTTGAGAGAAGACACCCATATGCACCAGAGAAGCTCCTTGTTTCTGCATCCTGAGTGCCAAGCTCTCCCACAAATGGTGTAGCAGGTAATTCTGGGTCCCAGCAGAATATGGGGGCCAGACTATGCTATGTCTTTGGGGAGGGTCTATCAGGCTTATGGAAGGGTGCACAGGACCCTGCTCCACTCCCCTAGAGCAATGAGCTCATCCAGAAAGGCAGCATCAGAGTGACTTGGCCTGGAGCCAGACTCCCTAGATCTGAATCCTGGTTCTACCACTCCCTAAGTGGTGACCTTAGGCACACTTGTGCCCTTGTTCCTCAGTTCCCATGTCTGTAAAATGTGGTAATAATGTGGTAACTTGCCACAGAAGGATACTGTGAGGATCAACCAAGCTAAAATGAGTAATCAGCTTAGAACCAGCTCAGCACGAGGCAAGCGCTCCATGCATGGGGCTACCCTTCCTGGAACAGGACCCAGCCTCCCCACCCCTCGACCTGGAACAGACGTGGGCACTTCTGAGGTCACGTCTCAGGCATTTCTCTTGCCATTGCAAACACTCATTTTCCCATATAAAAGGAGTTGTATGGCAGAAATGACACATGGAGCTAGATCTATTTCAATGTTATAAACTAGGCTCTATCATTAACTAGCTCTTTCCTTATCTTTAAAGTGGGGGTAAAGAAAGTAGGGGTAATCCAAAAGGATTACCAAAACTGTGCTTGTAGAGCCAGGTGTAATTGTAGGCACCAATACCTACTAGAGAGCATTACTATTATCTTCATATTGATTAACATTTATTTTTCTGCTGCTTGTCTCCACAAAGCCACAAAAATCACCTTCTATTATCAGTAACTCTCTATAGAATGAAATTTGTCCAATGGCAAAGTAACAGGTGAAGGGGAGGGGAACCCCGCTAGGCAAGAAGTCAGGAAAACATGGTTCCTGACCTAGGCTCTTGGCTAACTGACATGACACACAGTTCCCTTAACTGCTTTGACTTCAACGTCTCAGGTACAGAGTGAAGGGGCTGTATCTGCAGATCACCACTGTCACTTTCACTTCGAAAAGCCAGTCATTTCAAGCACATAACCACCTCTTGCCACCTTCCTCCAGACTAGTGGCTCCCCCTAGAGCAGATGGCTCTGTCAGACCTGCTCCTCTGGAGTTGGGGAGGTCCTGCCGGTTATAAGGAATGCCAGGAGAAAGTCACATTCGGTCGTAGAGCTGAGCAGGAAAGGGGCTGTCCACGGGACATGGACCAGACTGGCTGCCTCTTCCGATCATCTTTCTTTTTTCCCCCCTGAAGTGGGGGAACCCAACTCTAACTCCCATTCTTGGGAATACAAGGGAGTCCCCACTCCAGTCTTTGGGCTAACAGCTAAAAATGAGCCCCCTTCTGCCCTTAGCTTCGGGGATGGATGCTGCAATTAAAGGACTCTTATTCGGTTCTGAATAATCCATGGTCATAAAGAGGGAGGGCCCTTTCTCTCTCAGAAACTTTTGCTTCCTGTTCCAGACAGGTAACATGCTTGCAATCATGAAGAATTTGATAGCCATATGCCAGAGGACAGGGTAGAATACAAAGTTTTATCATTTTAAAAAGTATTTTGGTTTCTTATATATTTCAAGAAAGGTGCCAACTAATTAACAAATGAATATTGATATGAATTCTCTAGCTGTGAAACCAGCAATATGGGAGACTCCTTTTTAAGTGGTTTAGTTTTAGGCAAGAGTCAAAAGACATACCCCATTTATTTCAAAACATAATCCATATGAAACTGTCCTATAAAATTAATGTTTGCTACTATTTATTCTGTTTCTTGGTGAATTATTAATGTCAAGTAGTACAATTCTCTCATCAGTTATAAATAGCCCCAGAAGGCTGATTTACTTCTATCTAGGGGTACATATTTCTAATAAGTTTTTTTATTAATGATCTCATAAAATGTCTTGTTTTGTTATAATCAACCAAATGACTCAAGTTATGTTTAAAAATCCAAAAGTTCAACCCAAGAACCTAGTGATGAAGCTGCTGAGCTGACATTAATTTAAAGTGATTTTCAACTTTATCTAGCAGTATCAGTGAAATCATGGATGGATTAAAAAAATTTTAATTTTGGCTGCAATGCTGTCAAAGGCAATATTTTATGAAGTTCAGTAATTGATCTGATTACAATGATAATCACAGAGAGCAACAGCCAGGGGTGAGAGGTTCGGGTAAGACTAATTACTTGGCGGTCAGCCATACACATTCTGAATTGGCAGGCGGGCTGGAGGCTTGGGCTGTGAGAATGAAGCTATGTCTACAACAAGAACGACACTCACAAACACGTCCAGTTTCACTCCTCCTAACATCCTGACCTTTGCTCCAATCCTTTAGTGGAGGTGGCCATTCATAAAATGAAGTGCCAAACCGTATTAGGCCTTTTTGATAGGGGCAGGATGAAAATGCAGACCTTCTAAGGCTGGCTATGCATAGGAGGGTGATAACTTGAGAAATAGGACCCCCACTCCCAGCCCTCAAAAACCAAGGGCCCAGACTCTTAACAGAGGACAGAAGTGATGGATTTCTGGTGTAATGGGAGAAACCACATCAATTCTGTAAAAACAACTCCTATAACTTTTCCCAGGACCCAGACTATTTGACTTCCTCTCCTCTACTCTCATTAAACCTCACCCTTCTTGAAAATAATATTCATTAAATACTAGTGTCTGCTAAAACTAAAGCACTTAAAAAGGAGTCTCTCATATTGCTGGCTTCCCAAACTGGAGAATTCATATTAAGATGCATTTGTTGATCCTTGTTTATCATTGTAACCATCAACAGCCAAATTTATTAAACCAAGCACTGAAGTTCTAAAGAGATAAGACAAAGCAGGCACCTCTAGAACCTACATCCTGTCCTACCCTTGGACAGTGAGATCGGGAACAAGACGTCAGGGCACATGGTGTGTTAGGAGGCTCGCAGAGTGACCCTGTGCAGGTCTGCTTTGCCCTCTTGTGCTTCTGCTGTAGTGCAGTACCCTTCGGTCCTGGGAGGCTGGAGCAAACGGAACTCGTTATCTTTCGAAGATGCAGTTTGCACTACATTTGGCTCAGAAAAAAGTGAACGACCACACCAGGGAAAGAGCTTGTGAGTAGAAAGTGTGATCCCAAAAGGAATTTGCAACCCCTTTTGTAATGTGTCCCTTCCCACTAAATTCTCTCTCAGCTCTTGACCACGCGAGACCTTTTCAGGAGAGGAAGGAGGAGGCTGCAATGAATGTGAGGAAAAAATTACAAGTTTTTCATCTTGTGTAAGGCTGTCACAGGTACTTTAATTTCCTCATCAGAAATAAAGCAAAGCTGAAGCAGCCTGGCTTGCACTGGTCCCTACCCAGAAACCATATGACCAAGTCTGAGAACGAAGTGGTGGATTGATCCTGTTTCTGCCACTGGATAGAGAGTGAAAGACAGCCGCGTTCCATACCATAAACAGTAATTCTGAAGTCTGTACATCTGCCTTGCTTGAGCCAGTGCTGGTACATAAACTGATGGCTCCCCATCCTCAAAGGGATCACAGGTTAGTGGGGTGACAACTCAGTCTGCAGGTGGTTACAGCACAGAGCTGTGGGCACCCTGTTCTGCCTGGGGGGCACAGCAGGCCACAGAGACAAGTGCTGAGCACGTGCCCCACTCAGGTGAATGTCATTCTGAGATGAGACAAGGAAGAGGAGCCACACTGGGAGGAGTTAAATATGTTATGTTTAAGATTCTGAACTTCGTCTTATACATTACAATGGGAGGTGCCTACAATATTTTCAGCATGTGACAAAATCAGACTTGCATTTTTAGAGAAATCACCTCTAGGATGCCTGCAAGGGTTAGGCATGTAACATGAAAGAAAAAACTTGCCATGAGCAAATGTGTCTGTGTATGCATGCATGCTTGCACAGATGCACATGTGCATGTACAGGTGCACACAGGCACTGCAGGAAGTTGAGGATCACCAGGTCTAACCCAAGCTGGCAGCTGAGCCCCAGAGCCAGCAACAGTTGTCAGGAGGCTGTGTAGGTCTGTGTTGCTAGTGCTATGATATGTGACAAAAAAAAGGGCAGAACTAGAGGGCTGGGGAGGCCGGTTAGGAAGCTCTTGCAGTAATCCAGGTGAGAAAGGGTAAGAGCCTAAATTAGTACAATGGAGGCAACAGGTTTAAGAAATGTTTAGGAGGGGCAGTAAGACTCAGAGACTAACTGGCTATGGAAGTCGCTGGGGAAAAACAGTCAAGGATAACACCCAGATTTCTGTGCAACTATCTGAATGTTTCCATTCCCTGGAATAAGAACATGAGAGAAGGAACACGTTGGGCAAGATCAGAAGTCCAGTCTGGTCAGAAGAACTTGAGATCTCTGTGCATGTAAGTCAGGTGCTTGGGAGACTTGAGAACTATCACAGTAAGGAAAGCCAAGGGTATGAATGAGATCACCCAGGTCAGGGTGTAAGAGGATGAGAAGACCAGGGATGTACCCTGGGATACTATCTGCTCAAGACGGGCAAAGGAGAGAAACCTGCCAGAGAACAAGGTAGTGGGGAAGAATGAGGACAGAATGTGTCCTGGAAGGCAAGGGTGGAGAGAGGTGTAAGGGAGAGGCAATGGCCAGCAGAGACCAGTGGCTGTCGCTACCGTTCATACATTCGTATTAAACGAATATTTTACTGTAAAAAAGGAATGAGATTGGTAAGCAGGAACTTGAGCAAGTCTCAGTGTAGTCTGAGATACACTTCCAAATGTTGAGTATTGCTAGATCCTCAATTTTCCAGTGACAAGCATTTAATTAAAAGAAAAAAAAGTCCCAAAGAGTGCTTTATCTGAGGATCCATTACAATAAACAGGCAGTTAGAGCAAGGTCAAGATAAGAAAGCATGTGAACAGTACAATGATGTGGATGCTGCTGTGGCCCGGGCAGGGGGGCTGGGGGAAGGAAACGAGAGCCGGACAATGCACAGATGTCTACATTTTCGCTGCCAGGAGTTCAGACAAACAGGAAGACCACAAACTTCTCCAACTGGGAGGGCTCAGTTTTGCGTGATGAGCAGGGGGCTGGGCACATGACTGGAACACAAAGACAGAAGGTTGTGATTAAGGCTTCAAGAATCACCCCATGCAGAACCTACATGTAGCTTTGCTCTCAGAAAAATTCAAGGCCGGCTCATCCTGCACCTAGATCACGCCCCTCGGCCTCTGGCCTCTCCCTGGGCCATTCACTGAGGTTTCAGGGGCATGGTCCACGGGGCCATATGAGTTGTACTTGCTCATGGGACCCCAAAGCCAAGACACCAGATTTCACAATTTAAAAATTTCCTGCTGACATCTAACAGAGCATTGTGTGTATAAAGCCTGTAAGTGGGAACCAAAGAAAAAATGTCTGGCATAACTGTCCAAATGACATGCTCTGTTCCAATAACCACCCTTTCAACAGAGTTATAAGAATTGTTAGAAGTCCTTTGAATTTCAAAAGTTAAGAATTTTGTGGGGCCGGCCCGGTGGCGCACTGGATAAGTGCACTGCTTGGGAAGTGCGGCGGCGCTCCCGCCCGAGGGTTTGGATCCCACATACAGACCGGTTCCGGGGCAACCCCGAGGGTTGCAATCCCGTTGCCGGTCCCCGGTCTGGTACGTGGGCAACACTGAGGGTTGCGATCCGTTGCCGGACACGGAAAAAGACAAAAAAAAAAAAGAAAAAAAAAAAGAATTTTGTGAAAGGATTTCTCCTTGTAAACAGCAACATATTTTTTCTCCCTACTGAGTAATTTTTAAATAATTTAAAAATCTATACAAACAAGGAATATTTCTTGAAATAATTAAAATTTCAGAAGATCTCTTGGATGCTACCCCTTGACTATTAAACACAAATGCTCTGCTAGATCTGTAACAGGGTTTCTCAACCTAGGCTCTTCTAACATTTGGGGCTGGATAATTCTTTGTTATCGGGGCTTGCCTTGTAAATAGTAGGATGTTTAACAGCATCCCTGGCGTCTTCCCACTATATGCCATTAGCACTCTCCCAGCTGCGACCAAAAAAAAAAATCTGCCAAATGCCCCTGGAGGACAAAAGGTGCTTGTGGATAAGGCACCAGATCTAGACTGAGATGAGGGTCAGGTCCCGGCTACAGCACACACTAGCAGAATAAAGTGCAGCAAGTAACCAACCTCCCAATGCTGCAATTTCTCCAGCTGCAAAATGAGGATACCACCACCTACTTCGTAGGGTTGATATGAAGATTAAATGAGAAAATACATGTAAAATGCTGTGCACAGAGGCTGGCACATAGCAAGCATCTAGTAAATGGCAGCAATGATCATGGTTAAAGAAGAGAATCAGACTGATGGCCTCGGAAGACCGAACTGAGCAGGTCATTCATTTGGCCGTCTGAATAGAACAAACAGCTCACAACTCATGTCTAAAAAGTATGTACAAGGGCACTCATGGTTAGTGCATTAGAAACACAGCCACTTATTAATACATCCCTTGATGGAAATCAAGTTTTTAAAATCCCTTTCGGGATGAATGGGGGAGTAGGAATAAAAGGAAAAGAAATGGGAAAATAGCTATAGACCAAAGAGAAAGATCCTGACACAAAGAGGAAAGGGTAAAAATATCACACCTTTTTAAAACTGCTTGAAGCCACGGTTAAAATAATCATGCCGAATTTGGGGAGAGGATACCATAGTAAGAGCTGGTGAGTATCTAAATAGTTAAAGATGGTCACTAGGACAGTCGATACAACCAAGAGAAAAAGTAATAGGGCCGAACATCAAAGCAGTAAACTGAGCACTGTGGAGACCGTGACTGACAGCCTCTTACAGCTTCCTCCCTTAATATAGCCGGGCCTGCTGAAGAAGGCGCAGAGCCTCCCAGGCCTCCCCAGAGTCCACTGCCTGTGAGGAGAGATTAGGAACCTCGCATCCGGGTCTCTCCCACTAGCTGTTCCCTGGCCCCTCAGTGAAAAACTGAACAAAGTCCCCCCTGCCTCTGCCGCAGCCCTGGCCCCCACTCCCACTCACCCCCAACCCACACACCCCCAAAGCACCAGAGCCTGACCCTCAGCGCCCCGCTCAGTCTGTGCTTCACACGCAGGCTGGGTGTGGGTGGGATCACAGGAACACAAACACTGCAAGACTTTCTCAGCTTTAGAAATAGTCAATGACTTTATCTGGTAACTGAAGTCTGAAGTAAGCTGTTAAAAACAATCTTGAATTTCTATCTGACTCACAGAGAATGCAACACTAAATTGGATATATCTGCTAATGAGCCATCCAAAAATACAACTAAAAAGTCTTTGTGAGACAAAACCTGGAAATATTTAGTGAAATACTCCCTTTACTGTCTTTTTTTTGGACACACATTATACTTACATCATAATAACATGCAGTTCTCTATATTTCATTCAAATGCAACACATTTTTCTTTCCTCATTAAAGTAAAATAAATAACCCTGAATGGTGGTGGCTGTGCCCCGTCTTGAAGGCTGCACACATTTACATGCAACAGTGCACCCACACATCTGTAATCTTCTGAGCCTGAGTTGTGTCCAAACACAAACCCAATGGAGGCGAGTGGTTTTTCACAGCGATATGCTGTTATATTGCTGTGAGTCGAATGCACCCTAAGAACCAAATGAGAAACAAGACAGCCCTCGATTCTTTCCTGAAGGAATGCCACACCACGCCCTCCATTTGACCCCAACATCAAATCAAGGCTATCACAGTGGCATGTACTTTCCAGGGTAATTTTCACAAGACAAAAAACGTGCACGATATAGCTTAGAAAAGTAAAATATTTGATGTAAATGAAGTACCCAATAGGTAGTACAGGTTAGAGATTTGAAAAACACTCAAGAAATATATAATTGATTTTAAATATCCGAAACTATTCTGAGAAACTCCACAAGATTGGACATTAAATTCACTTTGTCAGAATTTCAGGTAGTACAGGTTAGAGATTTGAAAAACACTCAAGAAATATATAATTGATTTTAAATATCCAAAACTATTCTGAGAAACTCCACAAGATTGGACATTAAATTCACTTTGTCAGAATTTTGGAAACATTTAGTGCGACTTGAAGGAGAACTCTATTTCCCCAGCCAACAAAGTCACCATTTCCACAGTTTGTTCATGTGAGTGTTCAGTCTGAGTAACCACGTGTTCCCGTCCCACCTCAGCTGGGAGGGTTAACACGGGCCAAACACCTTGGAGACAGAACAACAAACAGACTCAGTTCCTACGTTTTTAACTCAGTTCTGTCTGGAGATCCGGAAGCAAGACTGAAGATCAAGCTTCAGGGAAGTTCTTAATGCTGAGAGATCTTTCTCTCAAAAGTTCAAGAGAAGTCACGGAGAACCTAGAAGGCAAGAAGGCCGACAAATGGCAACATGACTTTTGAATTGCCTCCTGGGTGAGACAGTCCTCTCCTACGCTTAAGACAGTTTTTAATTCAAAAGTATCAGAAATTTGGACCAGCCTCTTGTCCCCATTATTTTATCAGACCCTTTTGGGTTTGCAAATTTTGTATTCAAAGTCCTCTGCCTAGAAACCAGTCTAGAAGGCCAGTTTCACTGCACTTCTGGTGGGGACAAAAAATGAAGGATTTTAGATTTTACTTCATTCACTCAGAAAAGAAAAAGAAAACAGACTGTGAAATTTTCAAATTTTAATGTTATGGCAGTTTCTGGCCCCGTCAAAAGAAAGACTGAACAAAATCATTCAACTGAGAAATGAGCTACCCCTCTTGACTCCCCACCTCAGATACATGCTGTTTACTGACCTGCCTGCATAGGAACGTGAAGGCAGCCACACTTCCAGTTGCAAGGCCTGAAGAGAGTAGGCAATGGACGGACACTGACATGATGAAGAGTAACACCCAACAGCCATCAGTCTCTTGCTTCTCAGTTCCCATAACCTCCTTTATTTTCTGAACCTGACAGTTGCCAAGAATTTCCGATCTCTGAACCACCACCATCTGTCTAAAATTGGATCTCTCTTTAGTGTAACTGTGCTCTCAGCAACAGAAAACAATACTGAAATGTTTAAACAAATGCATTTCATGTGGACATTTAATCATAGAACTGTACCTGCTATAAGCTTCTGAGTTAAAGTACACCTTACAAGATAGACACCACCATCCTAATTCAACCCTGTTTGCACACTTCCTATCTTAAGCTCTCAGACTGCCCTCATTCATGTTAACTCATTGCCATGTTTGTGCACTGGTTGCAGACTATGTTTACACAGCAATAACCAACATCAATGGAGCCATTTACAGGCCTTACCAAAGTGGCCGGCATGTGATAAATGCATACCTGCTTAATGCATTACTGCTTAACTCCCTCATAGCATTCAGGCAGGAGCTATTATCATGTCCCATGATGGGGAAACTGAGGCACTGGCCATTTCAGTGTTTCAATAAATACAGAGCACTCCCTTCAACACCCAAGATACAGCATCAACATTTGAAAGATGGTAATAAATACCAACAATCAAGATAATTCTATCTTAACCATTCTAAGTTTAACAAATAAAAACACCTTGCTTTTCAAAAACTCATTCTCTGACTGGAAACAACAAACCAAATGTTAATTGACAGAGCACTGTCAAAGGCAAGCACCTTCATACTTTAAAATTAAAAGTCTACCACCCACACCAGCACCTGGAATTCTGCAGCAGGTGTCTTCACAAGAACTGGAAAGGGCTTTTACTGGTGACCTCATTTTACAGTCACAGCACTCTTGTGAAAGGTTGAAAAGAAGTGATAGAGCACAGCACTTTACCCTGAAGTATGAAGCCAAAGATTATCTCCTGAAAGTATTTTACAGGCTATCAGGCAACAGGAGTTAGTGCAGGATGGAGCCAGGCCATGCGGTGAGGCTGGCTTGTAACTGTATGAGAAAATGCTCACAGCTTTAAAAACAGAAAGCATTACATGAGACAGCTGAAAGGATTTGTGAAACAAATCATGGAATTTTTGCAATACCATAGAGTCTCAAAAAGGGAAATCATCTGACGGACTGAATCATGAATTTGTGCAATGCAAGAGTTTATAAAAGCATCAGGGTATGAATCATAGCCACAAAATGTTTTTTAACATCCTTGCAAAAATCGGGCTCATGAATGTAGCAACTCTTCCAAAAGCACTTGGCTTTTTATTTCTGGTACTAACTCATTCAAACATTTATTTAAAATTTTTTTTTTTTTACAAAATCTGATGATCAAATTTCTGGAATTAGAAGAAAAAAGGGAAAAAAAATACACTAGTTCCCAGCACATTAGATCATGCAAATACCATTTTGTCCATACCAAGTTAAGCTATAAGATCCACTAGGCACATTAGTTTTAATACAATTATTCAAGGACACTCCAATTCATAGCTAATCATCATCAGAACTTTTCCAAAATTACAAATAATTTTAGAAAATATTATCTAGAAAAAATTTGAAATTTAAAAAACGAGCTTCTCTGAAATGACAGGTGATTGTTAAAAGTTATGAAGAAAATCTAAACTATGTCTCTAACAACCAAATCACATCATTAGGACTTAAAAACAGCAAATTAACGATTTTTGGTTTCACATACACATGTGGCCTTAGTCTACTGTTACTCCAATACTTCTTGTAAAAGGGAATAATCACTAAGAAGGTCCACTAAGAAGTCAAGCTAAACCAATAATATTCATCCTGAGAGGTCTGTCTATACATGGAGTGGGGAGCTGGAGTCTCCCCCACCCCCCAAATATTTGTTTCTTCCCTTCCCAATAAGGGCCTGTCATGCAGTGAGGTCATCTGCCCTGAGTTCTATAGCAACTGATAAGATGTTCTGAGTCAGTGGTTCTTACTAGAAGTTCCATGCTCCATGGTTGTTGACTCTGCACTTACTGGGTCAGACTTTATTAATCATTTTTATAAAATGGACCCCAAACTAATCAGAAGACTCTGACCACACAAACTCATCCTGTCACCAACAGCACCTAGACCTTCCTGAGAATTCTATATGCAAGTATGAAGATGTGACTGCAAATTTACTTTTGAAGGACTGGGATTGTCTCTGAGCAATTCCTGGGTGGTAGGGAATAAATACTGCCCTAAGGCCTCTGCCCTGCCAATGGTGTCTCCTCAACCAAAGGTGAATCATTTTACAACCAGTAATAGGTAAATAACATATCATTGGCAAAAACTGCTAGGTTCCTACCCCGATATTCGTTCTCCCCTTCTTTGCTAACAGAAACTGTGGCCAGGATTGGCATGAGGGTGAGTGAGTGAGGCACTTGCCTGGGGCACGGAAGTTAAGGGGGTGCAAAAAATGGATTAATCATGATAAATATTTCAAGATGCAATAATCTTAAAAATAAAAAGCAATTTAAAAATCCACAATGAACAAAGTACCAATTTTTCCTTTTGACTCAGGCTCCAATATGGCACTGTCATTTACCTTGATTACTGAGGTTTTGGTGGCCCCTTAAATTTTGCACCAAAGGTGAGTGCCTTATTCAGCTCACCTTAGTCCTTCCCCTGATCAAAATTCTGCCTTATGGGGGGTAGCAATAGGCTCAGCTAAAAAGCTACATTCTCCAACCTCCTTTGCAAATGCCCCCTTGCAAATGTGGTGGCCAGTGAGGTTTAAGTGGAAGGGATGGGAAGGGCTTCTGCGAAAGCTCTTAAAAGTGACCTGACTCAGCTTTGACACTGGCTTTTCTCCTGCTGGGGAATGTGACCATAATGGCTCGAGGAGCCATCTCATGACTGTGGGGGACTTAGAGAATGAAAGTCCTGTGCTATCGATGGTGGAGTAAAAATACAGGAAGAGGCTGGGTCTCTCATGACATGGTGAAACTAATATCGTGGTCTATCTAACTCAGGATTTTTTATTACCTGAAAATAAAACTCTTCATTTGTTTAAAGTACTGTAATTGGGTCTCAGTTAATAACTGATAAATGCAGTTCTTAACTGATAAACTATGAATACTAAAAAAGTGCTAAACACATTTTTAAATGCTAAAAACATTTAAAATGATAAAACGTAACCCTTTGTTTAGATGGGGTTGTTCTAGAGAGAGACCACCATCATCTTGGATGCTTCTCTTTCCATTTTATTAAACAAAACATCAATGTTTTCACCCTAACAATTTCAATGAAAGTCCATTTCATTGGTCTTTCAAGTAATGACAGAGGCGAGCATCAGGGAAGGACAGGGATCAGAAACGATTCCCCTGACAGTGAGAGAGGCGACAGCACTGGTGCTGCCACATGCTGACAAGTGGACACGCCCAGTGGAGCCAATGGTCTCCAGCATCCTGTCCTGGTGCAGACCAGGCGGGGCATCAACTAGCTTCTGGACTCCCTTCTTGTTCTCCGCTTCACTGAGTCCACGTATGGTCTGACCCCCTCTGCCTCCTCAGGATATTAGGGATTCACTGCTGGCTAGAGCAGAATGATCTCAGATCTAGGTCAGTGGACTCCCTTCTTGTTCTCCGCTTCACTGAGTCCACGTATGGTCTGACCCCCTCTGCCTCCTCGGGATATTAGGGATTCACTGCTGGCTAGAGCAGAATGATCTCAGATCTAGGTCAGTACCATTGTCTTTTCAAAAACCAGACATCTTTCCCATTCCTGATATTGCTCCCCCACAAAAGAGTAACAGTCCTGTGTTAAGATATATTGGGGGGCACAGAACATTAAGCCTTAACTGTAGAATATTTTTAAACAAATGAGGCTCTGTTCTATTAGGTATGAGAGTAATTCAAACCATATGAACAAAGTGTTGCCTGGCGAAATTCCTTAGAAGACCTGTGACAAATACATAGGAGAATAAATCATAATAAGCAATAACAGGTATGGGTTTGTAAATGCACCGGTAACACTATGAGGGTGGGGGATGTGTGGTGTAGAGTGCGATGGAAAAGGTAAGTAGAAGCATAACTTTTCACACTCCCTGAACAAAGGAAATAAGGGGAAAGCCCTCTGTGACTAGAAAGATGTCAGAGCTTGAACTGAAGGCTCATATTCCAAGGTCAGAGCCCCCTTTTCAGCAAAAGAAAAGAAAAGAAAGTGTCATTTACATCTCTCCCTGCCTGTATGGACTAAGTAATAAGCTATGTGCCAAAACTCTAATCTGCAGGATCAGCTCTGAAAAGAGGAAAAGAACTCTGCCAAGCATTTATCAACACCTAAAATTGTTTCTTTTCATTCCCAGAACTAAACCTATCCTATTAAATTACTTAAACCTGAGGTCCACCACTCCCCTCCAAACTTGCTTGTCCCGCTCATATTTGAAACCATTGCTCTAAGAAAGAAAAAAGATGTCAGAGAGGCTATCAGTACAACCAGAAAGCGGAGGCCCCCAGCCTTCCCCTGCCCTGCAGAGATGGAGACACCAAATGTTCTAGCTGTGAGCATTATCTGGCCTTCCTGCACAGCTCAGGATGCTGTGGAGGGAGGGAAGGAGTATGACGACAATGAGGCTGAACACCCCCTCCCCAGAAGCATACCAGTTGGTGGCTCTCTCAGGGCAAGAGATCTAGTGGCACAATACCCTGGAGTCCCTCCTGCAGGGAAGGCAGAGGGGGTTCTCAGGGACCAAAGGCTGAAAGAACAGGAGGCCAGCCTTTCTGGGCCTGGAAACAACAGTGTGGAGTTCCACAGGGGGGCTCCTGGGAATCGCCATGGTGCAGAGGAGAACTGGACGGGGAATCCAGGAACCTGCTCCTCCTCCAGTTGTGTGTCCTTGGGCAGGGCCTCAGCTGGCTCCTCCATAAACAGAGGCTGTTAGAAAGGGAGTGGCTGAGGGACCCTCACGGCTCCAACATCAGTGATGCCACGATTCCAAGTCCTCCCACCTCGTCCATCCCGGCGCTGGCTCACTTCACTGCTTTGTGACTGCTCAGTTTTCTTCTCCTGACCATCCTTCTGAGTCAAAGCAAAACAGGAACCAAAAGGCACAACTCCACATGTGGGACTGATCTTCCCTATGTCCCACGTTACTGAAGTGGCTTCAGATCCTCACGGGGGAGCGAGGGCTGAAGCTTTGGCCTCCAGGCCATCATGAAGGCCCAGGGCCCACCTCTGCCCCCGCAGGTTCTACATCGTCAGGAGACCCCATCAGCAGCAAATGGAGCCATAAAATACCATCAAGCACCTCAACTCCCAGCAACCTTCGCTGTCCCCCACTCTGCTCTGGCAAAATTCCCCATTCCTGCCAGCCCGTGCAGCGGGAGGGAAAGGCTGGGACAACGCCCAGGAGAAAACACTGCCAAGATCACAGAGCCACCTCAAACTTTTCAAATCTTAGAACATTATTTTTTGCCCTCTATTCCAAGCCCATGGCAAAAAGTTAAAAGCTTGAAAGGCATTTTGTTATATAAGTTGAAAAGGTTCGTTGGAATGTAAGAAAACCATCAACTTGTTAGGAGGAAAGGGGGGAAAAGCCCATTTTCTGGCATCCCAGAACTGCTCCCATTATGTGTTAGTTCTTTGGATCCCACAAAAGGAAGTGAGGTTTCATGTGAACCCTGGGACACTCCAGAGGGGGAGACATAAAGGAGTGATGTTGTCAGAGAAGGTGGCTTGCTGAGGGATCATAGGACCAGCTCTGCTTTGGAACACTGACCTTAGCATCCAAGCAGGGGGCCTGGCCTTCCACCCAACTCTCACCCTGAGCAAACCATGCAGGGGACACAGAAAGTCCTCAGAACCCTGCTGTGGAGCTCTCTTGTGTGGGGATGGCCCCCTTATCACCACACTCCTGCTGCTGTGTGTCCATCTCTGAGTGCTTCCCAAATGGAAGAGGGACTGTCTGCAGTGGCCAGCATGGGGGCAGGCAGAGAGGTGGTAAAGAAGAGCAAAGACCCTTCCCCACCAGAGCCACACAAGGCTAGCACAGCCAGGGCAGAGTAAAGGGTCCAGAGAGAGAAAACCCAGAGGAGTGGCTCCCTCACAGCCAGTCCCCCAGCCCTACCCTTCCCAGGCCTGTTCCACTGCCTCCCGACCCCACACCCCCTTCTGTGGGTGATTTCCAGGCCCCCGGCCCCCCTGAGCAGTAAGTTGGGGAGGCTGAGTCCTTGCTTCCTTGCCAAGCCTGTGGCTGGAGGTGCTTCTGCAACTCCCACACACCAACCACAGACATATTGTGACTAATGGCCGCTGGACTCCATTACTACAATACCTCACACCTCAGGGGCAGGCAGGCTGCAGGCTCCTCCACAGACCTGACCACATTTCCACATGACAATGGACGCTGGACTTTGACACAAGCTAATAATGATCTCCGGAGCACAATCAAAATCTTAAGCTGGAGCCTACTGGTCTCAGAGTTCTAAAAAAAAAAAACCCAAGAACTGTTCATAGCCTTGTGAGGACTTAGGCATTCCCCTTAGGGATGTGGGAGACCCTTGCAAAGGCAGTTTGCTGGGATTCTTTCTGTGAAGATCACCCAGCCACCG
>NW_007731476.1:143524-154606 GCF_000696425.1 Galeopterus variegatus
CCGGAGCACAATCAAAATCTTAAGCTGGAGCCTACTGGTCTCAGAGTTCTAAAAAAAAAAAACCCAAGAACTGTTCATAGCCTTGTGAGGACTTAGGCATTCCCCTTAGGGATGTGGGAGACCCTTGCAAAGGCAGTTTGCTGGGATTCTTTCTGTGAAGATCACCCAGCCACCACTTCCTTGCCTGACTTTACTGAAGTTTCTGGATACCTGTGCCAAGAACATACCAATACGGTAGACTCCAAAAACGGCCCCCGTGACCAACTGTAATCCCATGGACAGTGGGTGGAATCAGAAACAGCACTGGGATGGAGAACTCTTCTGGGGGGTGGGGAGGAAGAGGATGCCATATATTCAAGTGGCACTTGCTCCGGAACTGCAAACAGCTGTTGCCACCACTGTTCAAGCACAACTAGTCCACCAAACACCCAGCAAAAGACCCATCCAGACAAAAGTCCTTCCAAGACATAGAGGAGTGTAGTTTACTCCTCGCCTCTAGAATACATCTCAACAGCTTACAGAACCAACACCAGTTTTGGCGTTTCTCTCTTTCAGCCAAGGCCTTCTCTAACTTGTTCTCCAAGAGAACACAGAACCCACTAAGAACCTGGCCTCTCAGGGAATGGTCTCATTCTTCCTCAAAAGGCAAACTATCTATATCTTCACAAAAGTTTTAAAATTATCAAAATGATTTCACCTCACAGCTACCATGTCTGGGCTATTCTTTTGCCTTTACAATTTTTGTCAAGTCTGCTCCATTATTTTAGAAGAGCCTCAGTTGTACATACATCAACTAACCCAGGGCTGTGTTTTACTAAGTAGTCATTACATCTACAATGTTCAGATTCTGCACAACCATAGGAATTTTTACCAATAAAATTATAATGCACAACACTCATAATCTTGTTATTATATTAGAGTGTCACCACCACCATGTAACAAAAACATCATCAGTATGACAAGAAACAGCTGTCAAGCACTTGCCTTTTCTCAGCTTAGACCAAATCCAACCAAACTTGAGTGGGATAACTCCCTTGTCTGCCTGCCTTTGCTCTTCCTCAGGACCCTAAAGATCGTGGGTGCCCTCCAACCCCTTGCAACCAAGAGCGTGCTTCCCGGACCAGCGGCCTTGGTGCTGCCTGAGAGCTTGTGAGAACTACAGAAGTTCAGACCCCAGCCAGACCCACTAAATCAGAATCTACATTTCACATTCATAGGCACGTTCAGGTTTACAAAGCACTGCTCTAAGACCTCTCTCCTCCCACTCGGCCCCTACACATATACTTTGGTCCCAGATCTAAGATCTTCCTTAGCTCCCTGGAGGCCACTAAGGTTTTCTCCAAGGGGCCCAGTTTCCATGGCAAACCCACCCTGAGTATTCCGCCCACCTGGCTATGCCCTGGCCAATCAGCCTCCTCCCTGGACCTGCCAAGGCAATGTCTGTCCAGGATAGTTAGAAATGTGCAAGGACTTTTGCCCCCCAAAAATGTTTATTCATGAGGAAAAAGATCTATTTTTAGGTGTCAATGACCGGCCCATCTTGGCTCACCCAGTCCCTCTCCTCCCACTTGCCCAATTAGAAAGATCATATTGTTTCCTGGCATACAATTCCAAGGGCACAGAACACAGGCAGGGGACCTAGAGAAAGACTCCAAGAACAGCTCTCTGTGAATGGAAACAAGATGATTTCTGCTCAAAGCAATTTCCTTAGCACCCACACTGTCCTCCCACCATGGACCCCACACTGACGGGACACCAAGGGTACACAGAAGTAACAGAATACCAACATATGCAGGACATATTTTTCACCTTCCAGATACAGCAGAAAGAAGGCAGAGCCGATCAGTAACTCTCCCTTTATCCCACCCAAGTTGCGAGCTTAATATTCTAATCCCAATTTCCCAGATGACAGAGATGAATCCAAGTTTGTCTTGTGTGGAGAAGTGTGCATCAAAAGGAGTAAAACCCAAGAGCTTCTCAGGGAGCTGTGTTCTCAAGTTCTGACTTTTAGGGGAACCCTGAAAGTGTCCTCAAACACACCATTTACCTTATTGTCTTGATGTATATAGGGACGGTAACTACGTGAGGTCATTTCCCTTTTCTTTGCTCACAGTAGATGACACTAATTCATTACAGTACTTTCCCCCACTGAGCCTAGATGACGCCTCGGAATCCTTCCCAAGAGAGCCCCTGGTCCCCGCAGCATCTCAGACCCCTCCCCGGAACTCCTCAAGCAGGATCCACAGTTTCCCAAGATCCCCAGGTGATTCCAACGCACACTGAAGTTTAAAGTGCAGGGGTGGGCTGCTATCATCTGATGTGGATCAACAAAGTGAGATGCACTTGCTACAACTGGCCTGTCTTGAGGTTTCCAACCTTTATGTCCCGATTTCTATTCCCACTTCTCCAGAGATTTCAAATTGGAGGCTTATATACAACAGTTAACCCATGAAAAAAATTTTAATTTGGAGCAAATATTCACAAATTGGAAGACAGAAAAAAAAAACCAGATTTCCTGGTTTTTCTTGGGGGAAAAAATATCAGTACACCTGACAGTAAGGGGCTTCAACAAAGTGAGATGCACTTGCTACAACTGGCCTGTCTTGAGGTTTCCAACCTTTATGTCCTGATTTCTATTCCCACTTCTCCAGAGATTTCAAATTGGAGGCTTATATACAACAGTTAACCCATGAAAAAAAATTTTAATTTGGAGCAAATATTCACAAATTGGAAGACAGAAAAACCAGATTTCCTGGTTTTTCTTGGGGGAAAAAATATCAGTACACCTGACAGTAAGGGGCTGACATTTTCACATGACAACAGATCATTAGAGCTAAGTAGTGGCTGCTCCTTTTAGACAGGGCACAGACTCTCCAGGTTACTCCAGTCTCCTCTACTCCCTACAGCCTTATACCTGCCTGTTTTACTCACTCCCGCTGCCTACCTGGTTGTGCGACTATCCCAAAGCAGAGACTGTGACTGTTTCCAAAATCAATGCTGCCCATGGCTCCATCACCTTCACCTGCTTATTCAGTTCTCCCTGATTCTGAAGACAAGCAACCACACCTGCACTGGCCTGGTGCCCTTCCCCACATGCTCCCTTGTGGAAGAGGAGCACCCTGCAGTATGAGCTGCCTCTCCACATAGTCCCATCCTCTCTGAGATCCACAGGTTGCCTGAGATTCGCAACCACACACCACATATCCTTCTATATCCAGCGGCCTGGCACCAACCATACACCAGAAAGCATAATCCTTGAGAGCATGAGCCCTAGATCTGCAGCTTACTTCAAATTCCTAGCTCTGCCTCTTAGTAGCAGTGTGATAACCCTAGGCAAGTTGCTTAACCCTTGCTATGATTTGAATGC
The DNA here is from genome assembly GCF_000696425.1 of Galeopterus variegatus. NCBI lineage: Eukaryota > Metazoa > Chordata > Mammalia > Dermoptera > Cynocephalidae > Galeopterus > Galeopterus variegatus. The sequence continues at coordinate 146,892 of NW_007731476.1, forward strand.
TTGTGTCCTCTCCAAAATTCATGCTGAAACTAAATCCTTGATGCAACAGTATCAGGAGGTGGGGCCTTTGGGAGGTAACTAAGTCATGAGAGCTCTGCCCTCATGGATGGGGTCAGCACCCTTATAAAAGGGCTTCAGGTCGAAGTAGGGTGCTCTCTTGCCCTTCCACCTTCCTCCATGTGAGGACACTCCTGGAAACATAGCACAGCCCTTACCAGAAACCAATGTCAGTGACTTTGATCTTGGACTTTAAGAAATAAATTTCTGTTCTTCATAAATTAACCAGTCTAAGGTATTTTGTTATAGCAGCACAGTCTAAGACAACCCGCTGAGCCAGTTTCCTTATCTGAAAAATTAGGAGCAGCACTCAACTTACCACCTCACTGAGGTACGGTGAGGAATAAAAAAATGGCAAGTGCTCAGCACAGTGCCTAGCATATAATAAGCACTCAGCAAAGGTGGCTACTGCTGCTATTACATACAGTAAGTGCTCAACAGATATGTGCTAACTGACATTTCTGTCACCTTTGACTACCCCACCCCCTGAAGTTGAGAACTTTCACACTCTCCACACTGTCACCTCGGCTAGGGCATGAAGCACTGCAGTCTGTGGGGGTCTCTGGACAGGCTGCCCACATGGGCATCTGAGGATGTGGGCTGGAGGGATGGAGCACAAATCACACAGCCTGCTACATCCACACTTGTCACCTCTACCCACAACTTCTACAAAAACCAGCCAAACTCTGCTTTTTTTTTTTTAAGTTAGCCTTTTCGTTTGCCTCCCTTCCGTTAGTAAGATACATTTTTCAACTCCATTCCAGCCCACGCAAATATCTCCTTTCTCTGATCTCACACTATACTTGGTTAGAACCACACAGTTCAGAACTTAATGTTCTCTCAATATTTCATATAGGCCACACCACTGTCCAGAAAAACTGCAAATGGCCTCCAAAGGTGATCAGCACAGTGTGTTACAAACAGAAGGTTTTTTAAAGTGCACACATGCACACATACATACACATGCAACAATTTCCTTCCTTCAGGCAAAACAGTTTTTTTCCCATTTAGTTTACACCAGCAAAGTGCTAAGCTATATAACAAATCTAATGCATACCATGCCCATCAATATCCTTTCCCTGTGTGCTAAGAGACATGTTTTATGTTAACTAAACTATGAAATGGAACTCTTCCAGTTTTCTTTGGTAATGTTTGAACAATGTACTGTATAATAAATGAAAAGGAACTGAATTGGGTCTCTGTCTTGCTTATTTGTTTCCCTAAAAAGGGACTGGTGATGATCTCTGGGCTGCAGCATTTTATCTGCCAACACTGCAAAATGGAAGAAACATGATGTGTTTCCAAAAACAATGGTTTCCAGGCAAGTTCCTCCTTTCGGTTCCACAGGCCACCAATCCTGGACTCAACTGTCCTTTTTAGGAACCCTGATGGCTTCACCTTCACGGCCTCCAGAATGCAGAGGGCCTGATGACCACCACTGGGAACTGCCAGGGAAGAACCACACTGGTCATTCCCAGTGCCTCTCAGATGGGAGGCCATAGAGGTGTTTGGGAGAATTCTGGCACCTGTGGTCTGCGACATTTGTTCAAGCATCCTCTCACTGCTGCCTCTTCATAACCAGCTCTGACTCACAAGTGGCACATTAAAACAGCTACAAAATTCACTGTGTTAACAGCAGCCCTGGACATCAGCTCCTCCGTGGGACAATGGCCTTACCGAAGTGGCTCTCTAGGACTGATTTGGAATGGTCGGCTTGTCTGGACAAAGCACACAGTCCTGCTGGGCAGCTCTTACCTCGCTATAGGGACAGAAAGGGTTTTCATCCCTATTCTTGGCCTTTAGCAACAAGGAAGCCCCAGTGTGGGTGACTTTCCTGTGTCCTTGGTGAAGGCGCAATGCTGACCTCTAGCACTGCCAAAGGGAATCGTGGAAATGTTTTGAGCAGAGCCTGAGATCTCCATGAGGGAAAAATTGGCATCAATATCAGCACTAAGAACAAAGGAACAGAAAATCCCTTACCTCCCACTTAAAGGAAGCTGTCCCTTAATTAACTGCTTGATATATCACCACCGGGTCGGCAGCCCCACCTCCTCAACCATCCATCACCCTGCTTTACCCCAGACCCTTCCGGTGCGTGCTCTCAGGACAGACTCTAAATCAGCTGCCCTTAAAGAAGCCGACTAACAGGGCCTGTCGGCTGGTCTGCAGTGCAGGTGGGGGAGGCAAAACATTTGGGCAACTAGAGGGAGAGGGAGAAAGAGGGGAGAGCATCTTTCAAGTATTCATTGATAACAAAATATGAACACACTGAACAAGGCCCAAGGGCCTTAAGAGCATTTCCTCTGAAGTTTCCCTCCCACTCCTGAGTTACTCCAAGCAAGGCCCTGGGACGTGGGAGGCTGAAGGTGCTTACAGAGCTATTCCAAATGTAACGGCCCCACACACAGAAGCCACTTCACATTCACCCCAGTCTGAAAACACAAAGGCAGCCCCCGGCCATCACACTGTTGGGAGCTCATGGCTGAGCCAGTCACGAAGCCCTCAGGAAGAGGTGGGGGTCCCTTTCATAAAGTCTTGCAATGAGGTGTGTGACCAGCCTGGCACCTGATAAATCAGTTACTTAAACAGATCCCAGCCTTCCAGTGACTGGAGATCCAGTAACACTCAAGAGGGGGAAAACATAAAAAATAAATCCATAAAATACTGTACTGCAGAATCCACACAAAAGGGAACTTTCAGTTCAGACTTGCATGGCAGGAAAATGGTAATAATTAAAGCAACTCCCAGGTACCTACCTACCTACCTACCTACTTTGGAGGAGAGCAGTCAGTAGCTCATGCCCACCTAGCCTACAGATGGTAGAAACCAGAACCACTGTGGCTAAGATAAGCAACTCCCAGGTACCTACCTACCTACCTACCTACTTTGGAGGAGAGCAGTCAGTAGCTCGTGCCCACCTAGCCTACAGATGGTAGAAACCAGAACCACTGTGGCTAAGATTTTTTTTAAAAAGCATCCACCTTTTAAAACTATATTTTTGCATTTTTTGTAGTAGAAATATTAGAATGCTTCAAGTTTGAATTATGACAGGGTCCCTTTTGGGAGGGAAGCCATTCGTAATTCTAGAATCCTTAAGTTACAGAAATTTAATAGCTGTGACCTTTGGATTCATTTTAAAAGACCATTGTCATTAAGCTTTTCTCCAACTACTTCCACAACTTTCAGAAATAAATTCTCCAGCATTATGTGACAGCTTTAATTTGTCATGAGGCAAAGAAAAGGTAGCAATTTCTAAGAGGCCTCGCATTACCCCAGGGCTTGCTTTCTCCAGTAGGTCCCTTCAGAGGCTCAGGTTTCAGAACGGGAAATGCTGCTGCGGCCCCTTGAGAGGGCACCCACTCTGACAGACCTGCCAAATTCGGGTGCCCTCATGCCTCTTTGGAACCTACCAGCAAAGGGCACTTGTGAATTGCTTCCGGGACTTCCAGGAATCACTCTGATGGGCTCCTTCCGGCTGTGGTGGCCATTTGCATCCTGGGAGGCACGGAACACAACTGAACCTTCCCACAAGTCCCTTTAGCTCCAGCACAGTGGGCTTCTGCCACATGCCTATCCGCACCCTTCATCACGCCCTGTCTCTTTACCTCTTCCCCTCCCCATGTTCACCTGGTGCCTGCCCTTCGAGGACCAGCTCAAGGCCACCTCTTCCATGGAAACCTTTCCTGTTAGGAAAGGGGTCCGGTCTTTGACTGTGCCACTTCAGTGGCATAAGTACTTTCCACGGCACCGTGGATCTAAGAGCACACCTTCCCTCCCCTACCAGACAGTACACACACTCCTCGAGGTGTCAGTCCTCACCTGAATCACCTTCACTCCCCCAGGGCGCCCCACAATCAGTAAATGGTCCATAAGTGCCAATGCAAACTTCCCTGGAACCCTGGGCAGCATGTGTCCACGGAGCTCGATGGCTCCCCATCCCTTCCTGGCTGCCCCTGAGAGGGCAGAGCATGGCAGGAGGGTCATTCCCTTGACCTTGTCCCTGAGAAACAATCCTTGGACCCTGGGCCTGGCCTCCTGGGTGCAGGGGATAAGGTGAGGAGCTGGCACAGCCCAGGGCAGCCCCCCTCAAAATGCAGATCTCAGAAATCCCAGGATATACGAGAAGGCCATGGTGAGGCCTCAGCTAGTCAAGTCACTTTCAGGACCAAAGGAGACACATGAAATTTGTGCACAGTGACAACCAGAACAAAATATCAGGAGGATTAGGGCAAGACATGACAACACACGAACTGAAGACAGAGAAAGTGACTTGGGGGGGAGGGGGGTGCAGGGGCTATATGGGCAGGTGGGAGAGGCGGGCTGGCAACCTCTTTCTTTCCTGGGTCTTGTGAGGAGACTGAGGACAATTACTGACCACCCGCCAGTGCAGCAATGAGAAAGCCTGACCTGCCAACTCAGAATCTCCAAATATAGCAGCTCCCCAGGTATAGTGAATTTCCTTACTTCAAGCCCCCAAGCTGTGAGAGCTTGAACACCCAGGCTGCTGTAGACAGTAGACTCTGTTAGGGCAGGTACATGTGCATCTCCCATATTCAACACACTGTCCTTGTGTAGCATTTAGCATACATAGCAGGTTTGCAATAAATATCTGTGGCAGGACACCTCAGAGGGCAAAACAGAGCTCAGATCTTTAGTGTTGTATTGTCACCGGTTACACATTTTGAATACAATGCACAAAAGCAAGTCAGCCTCACCATTCTGGGATTTATATAATAGGGGATGGGGTGGGCATATAAAGTCTCTAAATGAAAACTGACAGTAGCTTTCATTAAAGGGCTTCCATTTGCACAGTAGAAATTTAGCCAGGAAAACCTCTACTGTGATTTTTGTGAATAGGATTAATATGTAGTATTTGTTTGAATCCTCAAGTAACCGATCTGTGTAGATGCAGTGAAGGATCTGCAGCTCTGCTGACCACAGCAGTTTTCAAGCAGCTCCTCAGCAGAATCAGGCCACCTTGGTGGGAAAATCAGGCCAAAGGAGAAAAGGAAGTCTTGTCCTTACACACACACACACACACACACACACACCCCAAAACAAAAAGACAAAAACAAACTGAAGTGACCGTTTCAGCCGTTTAACTGCCTTTTATAGTCTGCTTTCCAGTAACTAGATCAGTAACTAAGCATTTCTTTCTTCTTTTTAAAGAAAACATTCCCTAACCGAAATATGGAATTCATCTGCATAGTAATCCCAAGTGGAGAGTGGACTCATTTCCTCTTGATCTGTGTATCACTCACTCCCACTCACTCTCGTTTCTCATGGACAATGAATGGAAACACTCCCATGTAGGAATTTCAACCGCCTCTCTGAGACAGATGTTTTGGAAACCATGGACAAGCTGCTTGTCACTGTGAGGCAATCACACTCTCACAGCCATCTGGATCCAAACTGTGCAGAGCGCTTCTTCACGTCCAGCCCTAGCACAATCTGCAAGACCTGAGATGGCTGTTATTCAGCAACTTGTTCATGTCCCCTAACCAAGACATTCCACATCAGCGGGCAACATCCAAGGTCCTATCACAGCAAAGTCTTTACCATTGGCTACAAATCAAGAGTGGGATTTCTTGTGTGCGGATTTCTCTGTAAAAATCTAGTATGATCCAATCCTGCCATGGAAATGATAGTTTCAGGAAGTGAGTTAGGCACCTGGGAAAGAAAACGAACATTTCTAAGCCTCCAGGGCAGTGCACATACATTTCTGCTAAGCAAATAAGGCCCTGATGCCTTGAAAGAGTTATTACTCAAAACTTCCCAAGCACCCACATAAGTTTATGTTTCTCCCCGAGGACCTCACTTGCTCCCTGAGAAAAACTCACCACAAACTTTCATCTTGTTTAGAAAGATGTTGTGATGTGTGGAGGCAGAGCCACATGGATGTGCTGTGAAATAGTCTCTCAAACAGTCTCAACTTTTCCAAATGCACCTATAAAAACCTGAATGCCTTTTAAATTCACTCTTTAGGAGACCTACTTTGCTCCAGAGTCAACTGACTGGAGGGAAGTTTCGGCAGAAATTACCACACTCACCAGAGCAATCTGGTTATTGGCAAGAATAAGGAATCAGTTCATGTACATCTGGAAAGGCATGAAGTCAGCCAAGAGCAGACCAGCAAAAGGAGATCCAGCCTTATCAGCCTTTGGCTAAGGCCATGATACAGAGGATGAATTGGAGAGGCTAGATAAAATCTGAGAAAAACACCCAAAATGTAAAGACTTAAAACCTGTAAAAAGGTTATTCTCATCTACCTTGGCAATGTTACCTGCTGCTGTGGTGTCAACAGTTCTAATTTCTTCTGTAACACTAAAAGCTTTGGAGTGACTGCCTGTGAGCCATTAAATCCAGCCACAAACACACTTTCAGAACTACACATACCAGCCTGGTATTAGTACACATTGCTAAGGTTATACTATTGGCTCCTTTTCTCTATTTTTTTTTTCTACCAATGAAGATCATATACATACAACTTAAAATTTCAACTACCCCTTACCAGTCAAAAAAAAAAAGAAAATTTCAACTACCTTTGAGTGGATTGATCATAAAGTTAGAACTATAATAAGAAAGACACTTCTTCAAACTAGCCGTCCTTAGGTACTCCATCTACCAAAACCATGGGTGGGGGGGAGAGGACGGATGGATGGATGAATGAATGAATGATGAAAAGATAAAAGAGCTTAATAAAGAGAGGCAATACACCAGAGCATTTAAGGACGTAAACTCTAGTCAAGAGGACCTATCCCAGCTCCATTATTTTATCGTCTATGTGACCTTGGGCAAATTACTCAACCTCTGAGCCTCAGTTTCCCCATGTGTAAAATGAGGGTAATAGAAACTGTTTCCCAGGATGGACAATGCATCCTCGGTACAGTGCCCAGTAAATGGAAAGCTCTCAATAAATGTGAGTCTTACTAACCTCAATTCCAGAACTTGCTGGTGCTTACGTAAGAACACAATTCAGCAGTCACCTATATATATAATTGGCTCCTTGTTCCCCTTGACACTTAGAGGTCACAGTCTGCATGATCTGTTTATATTGACTAAGTTTCCTGATGACACAGTAGTTACACAGAAATATCTATTTGTTTAGTTCTTTGCTTTTTGCTGCTTCCAAATGCCTGTGGATTGATCTATGTGGATCCTAGAAACGTAATCGTTAGTTGCTTGGCTAAAGAGGTTTCTCTCTCTGTTTGTTTTTACTAGAAATCAGTGCTCTGAACCTGCGGTTTGCAAACTTTCTTTCTGAGCATGGAACACTATTTATCAAACTGAATCTGACAAGCAAACCCAGTTCTGTATAGGAAACAGATAAAAGAAGAGCTGTACTGATTAAAAAGTAGGGGGCTGAAAAGGGCTCTCTTGCCCCACTACCACCATCACCTTCCATGTGGCCCCTAAAACGAACAACTCTGTGGAACATGCTCAGAAAAACACTGACATAAACTGCTCTTCCAATTTCGATCTCATGGCCTATAAGTTCCACCCGGCCTGCACAAGAAGAGTCTTACTGGTGAACTCCTGCCTGTCATCTCTTCATCAGTAACAATAAAGTCAGAGACCCACAAAACACAATCCCTTGCTTACTAAATGTTCCTAACATGGTTGTGGGCTGTGCAGATACAGAGACCCTTATTTTCTTT
>NW_007731476.1:155264-156716 GCF_000696425.1 Galeopterus variegatus
CTTACTAAATGTTCCTAACATGGTTGTGGGCTGTGCAGATACAGAGACCCTTATTTTCTTTCTTTTACTGACTGTACACTAAGTTACATCAATTCCCCAAAAGAAATGCTCTAGGACCACAGTGATTACACGGCTGTACGTATGATGTATGATATCATTATTATCGGCTTCTGGAGCAGCCATATTACATTGACAGTTCTTTGTACCCACTATGCAATGACATGTAAACCAAGTCAGTGCAAGCTAGCAAAAGCTCACAAACATTTTCAAATAATTTTCAGCAAAAATGCTGTTCTCATGGTGGAATATATACCCCTTACCATGCTTGTGAAGAATAGGCACAGCTTCCACACATATGATATGTAACGGGGACAAAAAAATTAGAAGTTCAGAGCAGGAGATCAGAATAATGAAGCAGCTGGAGAAAGTCATTACTTCAGAAAGCACCAAGACCAGGAAGCAGGCCCCTCCTGCTTAATTGAACTGCTGGGCAGCGGAAGTGTGACACAGATTTAACTGTGGGAATCCAAGAGGTAGAAGGGGACTGGTGTTCAGGGTGGTCTGAGGGAGACTGGCCAGGAGTGATGGGGTTGGAGCCAACCAGCAAAAATCCCAATCAATCGTGAGGAAAATATTTCCTCCTCAGAAAAGGCTGCTACATCTCCCGAGGGAAGAGCTGGAAGACTCCCAATCTGAGTCATTCGGAAACAGATTTTACAAAGCACTCCAGAGTATCCCGGAGGGATGATCTGGCCATGACAGAGGAAGAGGCTTTATGACCAAGTGGGTCTTTTCCAGCTTCCACTCCCATGATTCCCGGACCCTTTTGCTTCTTCCCAACTCCCTGTGGCCAGCATGGCTGGAGCATGACATCTACCATCCTCCAGTCTGAGTGTTGTAAGGCCTGGATGCCACTACTGACGTGGCTTTGGCTGAGGCCTCCCAGCTGTGGTACATGAGTCTGCAGCCTCGCCCGGCCGTGGGGCCCAGAGCAGGCGCAGTCCAAGGCTCTGGTGCTGCCAGGCCCAGCTACTCATCATCAGGCTTCGGTGAGGGGCGCCTGCCTGAGCCCTCTCACAGTTCCACATCTCACCAGGGGCCTGCTGAAACAAGCCCCCTGCGACATCTCTAATCAGATTTGCTCCTCGGAGCCAGTAATAATTAAATCTGCTCTATGATGGGAACACTGAAAAGGCTTCACATTCCCCAGCTGGTCAGCCAGCAGAGCAGATGGGCTATTGCCAGAGCCATGTCTGCCTAAATCTAATGATTAAGCTGTAAGAATGAGGCCTAAAGGACAGTGGTCACCTTCACAGGTAGCTGTCACAAAGCCCTTGGGGAAGCTGTCACTGAGAGCAGGAGGGAAGGCTGGAGCTTCTGGTGCTGGGTCACTCATTCTGCAATGAGGGGCCATTTGTGGTGCTGTTCATCACGTGCCAAACATTATGTACT
>NW_007731476.1:157168-169984 GCF_000696425.1 Galeopterus variegatus
CCAGAGCCATGTCTGCCTAAATCTAATGATTAAGCTGTAAGAATGAGGCCTAAAGGACAGTGGTCACCTTCACAGGTAGCTGTCACAAAGCCCTTGGGGAAGCTGTCACTGAGAGCAGGAGGGAAGGCTGGAGCTTCTGGTGCTGGGTCACTCATTCTGCAATGAGGGGCCATTTGTGGTGCTGTTCATCACGTGCCAAACATTATGTACTTGTTAACTCTTCGTTTGACTCAGGTTTCTGGAAAATTCCTGTCCAGAAACTTAGCTTTAAACCAGAAAACCCTCCGAGAAAACAGGTTAGATTTTTTAAAAAAACCATATTTTTCTGTCTCGTTTCAAAGGTTTTGTTGGATGCTACTGCTTATGTCAGTGTACCCATTAACTACTGTTGTGTAACAGAGCATCTCAAAGTTCCTCTGCTGGTTTCTCCTGGGCTCATTCATGCTCTGCTTTCAGCTAGGTCAGCTGTGTTTGAAGGCCTGTGAAGGCTTCATTCACATGTCTGCAGAGAACGCTGCCTGCTGACAGGGGCCCCTCAGCTCTCCTCCGTGTACCTCATCCTCCTGGAGGCTAGACCATCCTCCTTACACGGAGCCTCAGAGCAATGTTCCCCAAGGGTGAAGGGGGAAGCTGCCTCATCTCTTGACACCCAGGCTCTAAAACTCACAATATTTCTGAGACATCTGATCAGTGAAAGCAAGTCAGAAAGCCAGCCCAAATTCAAGAGGTTGGGAAATAACACTCCAGTTCTCGATGGGAAGAGTTAAAAAGAATTTGTGAACATTTATAATCTACCACATGTTAGCATCTCCCCAACTGCGTCAGAGTGACATAAGTTCTGGGACACAGTCATGGTTGCTCTGAGATCAAAGAGACCCCAGGACAGATACTGAATCCTGTATCTCACCCCTGAAGAGCCATCACACACACTGGCATGCTGAAGTCTCTGAGTAGTCCTGTGATAAGAATAAATCCTGTTTAACTTTTTAAAATGATTAACAAGTAGGTTTATAGAAGCAGAGGAAGACCACTTCCCTGTAACACCATTTTGGAAAACTTGGTCATGAACCCTGGATTTTGGGAACAGTTCTAGTTCAGCATGTTTTGTCTTGCTGTCTTATGAAATGTCCCCAAAATGTCACATATGTGGGCTGAAATACCTTCTACTATGTGGAAGTGGCACACAGTATCACAAGTCTGAGTTGACGTTATCAAACTATAGGTCACCATAGTTATCTCTCAGGTAACTAGACAAGAAGAAACTTCTACTCAAAATCATCTTGATTAGCCTTGGAAAACTTTCCTAAAAGTTATATGCACAAAGGTTTGGGGTCTTTTCTTCAGATGTAATATTTTCCAGCATTGACAGAAGTCTTGACTCCTACAGAATGAATGTTAAGATTCATTCTGATTAAACTTTCATAAGTTCAGACATACAAATGGCCAACAGACACTTTAAAAAAATGCTCAACATCACTAATCATCAGGGAAATGCAAATTAAAACCACATTGAGATATCATCTCACTCCAGTTAAGACTGTCTGTAATCAAAAAGACTGAGAATAACAAATGCTGGTGAGGATGTGGAGAGAGGGGATCACTCCTACACTGTTGGTGGGACTACAAATTAGTACAACCACTATGGAAAAACAGTAGGGAGGTTTCTCCAACAACTACAGATAGATCTACCACACAATTCCACTTCTAGGTATACGCCCAAAGGAATGGACATCATGTCAAAGCAATACCTACACTCCCATGTTCATGGCAACTCTATTTACAATAATCAAGATATGGAACAACCTAAATGTCCATTGACGGACAACTGGATAAGGAAAATGTGGTGTACATGTATACTATGGAATATTACTCAGCCATTAAAAAGAAGAAATTCTGCCATTCTCAGCAACATGGATGAGCTTGGAGAAAATTATGTTGAGTGAAATAAGCCAGGCACAGAGGGAAAAATATCACATGTCCTCACTCAAGTGAGAGCTAAGAGAGAAAGAAGGAAGGAAAGAAAGACCACAGTGGTGCCGCTGGACTTGCAGAGGGAGAGAACATACCTAGGGTTGCTCGGGTGTGGAGTTGGGGGTGGGGAGGGAGTTCAAGAAGTAATTGGGTGTTGGACACAGGGAATAATTGCAATTTGAGGTGGTGGGTGTGCTGATAGTATTGATCTGGTCATCATATCTTGGGCACAGGTGGTGATGGTCAGCTTTGTACTCCATGAATACGCATAATCAATTTAAAAAAAAGTCACAAGTTTAAAATTCAGTGACAACAGCATAATAACCCACAGCAAGGCAGCAGAGCAGCTATTCCTGCACAAAGGGCTAATGAACCACTGAAGAACTAATCTACTTCTTACCTGCCTATTGGCCACCAATCTGTAGCCCATGATGGTCACAATAGTGCGTGAAGATTCATGCAGGGAGGGCCAAGTCAAATCAAGGATTAGGGCTGTTATGACAAGAGCACTCACTAGATCAAGAACAGTCAAGCGTGGCCTCCTCAAATTCAGGAACCAAGGCAGGGTTATAGTCCCTGTGCATGGAGAAGACTGCTAGTATACAGTGAGGGCATGCTGAAATATCGGATGCTAAACACAAGGCTGAAAAAGTATCCCATTTACTCCTGTACTGGTGAGAGTGACTGACAAGGGGTATAGAGAAGGATCTGTTTTCATCTGGCTGCTGGAACAGTTCCTCAGAATTGATTATTCTTACGTTCACTCACAAGAGTACAGTGATTCACACAAAGATACACAGCAGTCAGTGGCCAATTGACAAAAATGGACTCAAGATATGCTATTATTTCTTTTTTTGATGTCAAATATTTTTAAGTCTTTTTTTATGTAATAAAATAATCAGGGAAACATCTCCTAGAAGCCTGATTACAATTTCACAAAAAGGAATAGAAGTGAATGTACAGAGGAATGGGGAATTCCATGGGGAAAAAACATTCTGTAAATGATAAAAGAGGAAGTCAAACTTCCTAAGGAAGAAAGAATGACTCACAATTCTTTCTCCAAGAAATAAACAAGGCAAGTGCTTGGAAGAGTTCCATAGCAATGCCATTTGGAGAGTCTTTTTGAGAATGGATGAACACCAAATCTAATGTGCAGTTTTGAATTAAACAGCAAGAAGTCAATCAGTCCAAAATTCGGTGAGACAATAACTGGACCTACCATCCTTGGGGTTTCTAGAGATGTATCTGGGAGTCACTTTCTGCTCCTGCTCCTAATTTACTTTGAGAAATGGCCCAGGACCTGGACATCATGTTGATTTTTTTTCCCCTCTACCAAGTGAATAAACAACAAGGTAAATTCCATCAGAAATAAAAGACAAAGACAAACACCAAAGAGATTCAGCTGCTTAATGTAGTATAAGGGAAAACCTGATGCCAACTTATTACTTTATTCCCTTTCTCAACCCATGCACTGAAGCATTCTAAGAGCAGTTGTGTCCTTCAAGCAGCCAAAAGTGCCAACATGCTATTGCTGTGAAACAGCTATTACTGCGGGGGGGGGGGGAATTAGGAAAAAATAAGCACAATCAATTCTGTAGTCTATTACATCTAGCTAGATACTTCCAGGAATGTGGAACACTTGGGGCTTGTTAAAGTGATAGAAAATACATGGCAAATAGAGAATAAATAATATATTTTATGTATAATATTGACCACTTGGATAAAGCATGTCAATTTCCCCTTCTACAAGGCATTCACAAGCTGTACGGGATCACCAATCATCTACTTAGCACAAAACGCTGAGGATACAACCTTTGGGACTTTGAACTCCATACAAATTCTACAAGCTCCATACATCATCCAGTGCCTAAGCTGTTACTACAACGACAGGATGTTTGGTGGGGTCTTGGACATGAGCCAACAGAAATGGTCTGGTCATAAATGGTACACACTTTTTGACATTCTTGTGGGAGAGATGGTAAAGGCAGGAGCAAGGCCCTCAGGACTTTTACAAGGTGACCTCTCCAGCCTGCCCTCACCTCACCTTATATTTCTGCCACCCCAAACCACTCACTGCTGCTTCCTGACCATGCTCTGAAACTTGACACCTCCTGGCCTTTGTCCACACTTGTCTCCGGCTGGACTGCCATTTTCCTCTTCATCCCTTGGCAAAAGCTAGTCATTGTCAAGGCCCAATTCAAATGCCACAGTTCTGGGATGCCTTCCCCAACTGGGAGAATTAATTGCTCCTTCTTCTGTCCCCAGTATAATTAGTTTACCACAGTGTCACTGACTTCTCTGCTTGTTCTCTCATGGCTGGACTGGGAGCTCTTTAGGGACGGGGATGCTGTCCTACTCTTTTGTGTTGCTCCGGCATCACACACAATAGCTATAAATGATTAGATGTCTACAGCTTTAAGATCTTATCCCCTCATTCCCTAAGTGACGAGAATGGAACACTCAGTAGGATATTAGGGCACCGTTTTCATGTTAAGAAGTGTCATCAAGACTTTTGAATTTAACAGAAAGGAATAAAAAACATACAGCACAGAAGAATGCTTTTTAAGGTTCAGCACTGGATCCCACCTTCTTTCCTTCCCAGGAATTTCCCAAAGTAATGAAGGTGGCTCTGTTCAGACTTGGCTGGCCACAGATTTCCGTCAGATTTTTGTTTTCTTCCAGATCTGAGTGCATGGAAAAAATACTGTAATTTCCTTGCGGGTCTAGTTATAACTCTGTAGGCTGATTAGCACTGAGGAAACTTCAAAAGGAGCCCTGACAACCCAGCTGTTCCATTTATTACTGCAATGGTTTGTCAGCATTTGTTATCGAGGCACAATGTGTCATTGTGGGAACAACATTTAGACACCTCTCAGGGATTCTCCCTGCATCTTCCATTCCCCTTCTCATGATCAGTGGCATCAAATTCTTGGTATCTTTTAAACTCACTCCAACATCAGATGCTGATACATATTAAGCACGTTTTACTAAAAATCGTTGCACGTGCTTTGTTTCTGACCACCTGAGGTGCCTTCCTCAAGTAAACTTGCTTATCAGTGTTACAAATGTTAAAACAGTGCACACAGCAGACACTGTCAGGGCCCACTCTACCCCTCAGTTCCCCACTCTGGCATATGCCTACAGCAAACACCCAGGACATCGGCCCGAGGGCTCTCCAGTGGCCCCAGCAAGGAGCAGGCCCTAAGTGCTGGTCTCAAGAGCAGCGGTCAGTCAGCGACAGATGACAGTTGGAGGAGACACAACCCAGTCTGCTGGCCCCTCCAATGGGATAATTCTCAAGGTTTTTTCCTAGAATTCACTAGGGATTGAGCCCCAGGTGCCCACAGCAGCAACCTGTGCAATAATATCCCTTTACTGGCTTTCTTCTCCTCCCTATTTCACATGCCTATTCCCTTAACAACACTTTCTGGGATTACCTCCCAAATAACCTATTTGTGCTTGAATCTTTGCCACAGTATCTGCTTTTGGGGAACCCAATGTAAGAAAAGTACCAAACTTAAGCAACTTGATACAGAGAAGGGAAGGCAGACCCAAGGGGATGCCCCACAGTCAGGTGCAGAAAATATTCACAGGAAATAAAACACTGCCATGGCATATTCATGCTGAAGGACCTTTCCGTGTCACAGTCACAATGAGACTGACAGCCTTAGGAAGTGAACTGAGCTGCCCTAAATCTCTGGGAATTAGTGTGTTATATGTGTTCTAAAATCATATTGGATTTTGGGGGCTGTTTCCAACTTCCACGGTATTAAATTTCCTTTTATTCTTCCCAGCACCATATTTCTAATAAGCCCTAAAAAACCCTACCCCTGGGGAAGGATATTTTGCTATCTCAATAAAGTCTTCCAATCCTTAGGAGACAAGTCACCATATTTTCATTCTCAAAAATATTAATTTCACTCCCTCAAAAATCTTATGAAAATATTTGATTTCGTACCTGAGTTCCCTGGGAGGTAAACTGAAAAACTAGCTAATAAAGGATAATTCCAATATAACAAAAAACAATACATATTGGAATATGGAAATAATTAAGATTCAAAGAAAAAAATTTCAAGCCCTCAAATCAACTAGAAAGTACTGCCAGGGACTCTCACTTGAGTAATACACATTAGACATTATTCAAGGTATATTTTGCTTTAAACCAAGTAAGTAGGTAAAAAAATCAAGTCTCTACAAACAATAAATTAATAGATGAGGATTTACTTCATAAAAAGAATTCATAAATAGATTCCATTACAATAACATGCCCTGAAAAATATCAACTCTAATTTGTTTTAGAGAAATCTAACATCCATTCTGTAAAAATAAATCTACTTGGGAAAACATACATACATTCATTCATTCATTTATTCAGGAAGTGAGGTCTGGACCAAGGAAGAAGGAACAGGGATGCAGATGAAAGGATATGAAGGAGGCAGAACAGGACTTCATATAACTGATGGGATGTGGGCAGGGAAGAAAGAGGGATTCAAGATGCTGCCCAGGTGTCTGGTCTGGGTGGCTCGGGTGGAGTCTGTTTACAGGACCAGTCAAGGAGGAAGACAAGGCTCATTTGGGGAGCAATGCATTAAAAGTGCCAGTGGGACATCAAGGGAGGAGCCCCAACAGGCAGCTGGCCATATGGGTCTGCAGCCTGGAGGAGAGGTTTACTCTGGGGAGGTCTGGTCTGTGGGTGACAGCTGCAGCCATGGAATGAGCTACATAATTCATTGAATGCAAGAAGATGAGGAAAAGAAGGGGGCTAAGGACTACCAGGAAACAGCGATTAGGGACAAGCAAGAGAAGTCAGCGAAGCAGACTGAGAAGAAACAGCAGAAGAGGAGCAGGTAAGCAGCACTTCATGGGGTCAATAAACATTTATGATGAGCAAACACACTGTGTTCATTCTTCTTCTGACAACAGGAGTTGTGCCTCATCTGCCCTGGATGGGCAGAAGGGAATCAGAAGTACTAGGGCAGGGTGAAGGGTGACAATAGGCACCACAAGGGCTAGGCGAGGTGGGGCTCGCTGGGAAGTGCTGTCTGTCCAGATACTGGCATCACAACCAAGAAGCCGCAGAACTTCCAGCTGCATTCTCTTTGACACTTCCACACCTGGTTTCCCCTCAATTCTGTATGAAACTGAGAATTATTGAGCAGATAGCACATGCAAAGTTATGCATTCCAATAAACCTTTCTAGGAAAATGGGACAAGGTCGTAAATGTTACACTTATAAATAACCATTTCATCTGAAATAACATGAACAAACAATTCACAAAAGAGAAAATACAGGGCCGGCCCGGTGGCGCACTGGATAAGTGCGCCGCTTGGGAAGTGCGGCGGCGCTCCCGCTCGAGGGTTCGGATCCCACATACAGACCGGTTCCCGCTCACTGGCTGAGCGAGGCGCGGGAGCAACGCCGAGGGTTGCGATCCCGTTGCCGGTCCCGGTCCGGTAGGGGGGCGACACTGAGGGTTGCGATCCGTTGCCGGACATGGAAAAAGACCAAAAAAAAAAAAAGTGCATACAGAGTAAGAACTCAACCATGTGATGTAAAAAAAAATGTAGAAAAAGGAGAAAAGGAGATACTCTTAGGAACTTGGCCATTAGATTAACAGTGGTGTCCTCTAAGGGGATCGGCTTTTTTCCCTGCATGTTTACACTTTTCTGTATAACCATGGGTTATTTTGATAATTAGGAGACATATAGGGCACATACAAATATCTTCCGGCAATTCTAGTCCAGCCACAATAGTAAGTACATAAGGGCTGTTGCTTGGCTTCAAGAGTATATCAGTGTTTTTACGGCTGTCCATACTGAAGTGTGACCCTTGGGCAGGTGAAAACTCATCTTTGCTTTGAGATGTACAGATGATGTAAATGTGCAAGCATGCAACATGGAATATCACAGCAGCCAAAGACAAACGTAACTCCTAGGGGTCTGCCCCAGGAACTTACTCTGCAACCACCCTCTTACCAAAATGCCTGCCGGTTTCCAGATAAATAGACTTAAATATACTTGGTGGGGGTGTAAATGGCATCAAACTGGTGACCCTGACCTTGAATAATGATGAGGAGTCCATGAAAGCACTTGACCAACACCCTACACTTATGTCTTTCCAATACACAGGCACTCCACGAATGTTAGGAGATAAATGGACTGGACTTCAACTGAATCAGGACTGCAGTCTGAGAATGAAGCAAGGAGAGAAATGCAGGCAGTAAGGGCACAGAGGGAACCAGCTCGTTCAGATGAGTCACACTAGATATCTCAAGTGGCTCTTCAGTCATATTTGCTCTCATTACATGAAAGGGATGGTCTGAGCTGTGAGCTAACAACAGGAAGTATCCACCCCCAAACATGACTTGGCTGTGTGTACAGAACAATTTGGACCAAAATCAGGTGCATTTCCAAGTCCATCTGAGCTTGCCAATTAGCCTTAAGAATTTTTTTTAAAGAGTGTTCTGGGACAGTAAAAGAAAGTACAGAGATGGGGGCCAAACTCATCTTTACAGGTTACCTGGTACCCTGGCCCTGTAATATGTGGTGAGTGGCTGGCCTGTGCCCTGGGGGACGCTGGTGCCAGGCGTGTCTAGAAGAACTGGACCACTGTATGAATAATGGTTCCACCCAGCATGACAGCACAAGAGAGGGAAAGATTACAAAAATTTTACTGTGGTGACTGAATCAACCCAAAAGGTTGATTAAATAAATTAATTGATAAATATTTAATTCAGTAGAAGTCAGTTCCAGTTAGAAAGTCATGATGAAGTTTCAAAGAGCAGATAAGGTATTTATGGGGACAGGATCTCAGAACTTCAGAGGTATACTATTGCCCTCTTTAGTGGCAAGCAAAAATTGTTGTGGTTTGGCATGGGAAATGATTTTTTAAAATTTTTTTAAAAAACCGCATACAGCTATTACTTTTATTTACGAGCCTCACATAAAAGCATATGTAATTTTACAGTGACAATGAAGGAATACCTCTACCCTATCCCAATGTGTACCCATTCAGCTGAGTTCAGTTAACCTCCTTTTCCAGAAGCAATTTAAAAAGTGGATCATTAAAGTAAAAAAATTTTCTAGGTATGCACCATGGGCGTTTCTTCACGTAGATGGAATGACAACCAGAGGACCAACTAGAACCAAATCTACGTGCTGGAGGATTTGCTCATAGCCTTTTTCATGGACTTGAATATTTAATCATAAGAAAACTATACTTTTACTGATGTAAGATCCAGAACATCCCTGTGGACTAATCCCCTAGATGGAGACCAGAATTCCCTGTGCAATAATTTGTCAGACAGAGGACCATAATTCACAGGAAGACGGGCTCTCTGGTCACAGCATTAAGATGAGTTCCTACATTCTTCTTATGCCCCCAGCTTTACCTCCTCTCCCCAAAGTAACTGACTTTTCCTCCTACTTTTCAGAAGAACTGACACCACAACATGAGATTCTCTTAGCATCTATTCCTTGCACTTTAAGCTTACCTCTGGCAATCCCACCCTTCTTATGCTACAAAGCTGCCCCTGCTCCTGTCCAAAGCTCATCCCCAGGCACCTGCCTCCCTGGGACTGTGCTTCCTCAGTTAGCACAGCCCTGCCCATCCTATTCTCCCAAGCCTCCCTCTCAGTCCTCATGGTTTCGTGCCAGTGACATCTTCCTACCTGGTCTCCTGGCCTCTGGTCAATTGGCTACCAGTGATGTCTAATTATGTTCAGCTTTTATAAGCTGGTCTCTATTTAATACAGAATATCAGTCCTGCTTAACTCCCAGATAGAACTTACCGCACTGGAATGCTGAACCTGTCACTCATTTGCTCAGGCTGGAAAAGTGTGAGGGTGGCAATGTAACCACCACAGTTATCACACAAGGGTGTGCGGGTGTCATGGATCAAGGGCTTATAATGGAATGGTTACAACAAGGAAATGGCTGGTGTTTATTGGCACCAACTACACAGGAACAGAATCAGAGAAGTCAGGTAGCCTCACCACCATCTCCCTGTAAGGGACATAGCCAGGACTCAAACACGATTCTCTCTCCGCCTCTTAGAATGCACTTAAGTGCTACTCAGGGCAAGAATGTGATGCAAAAATAATGATAACCTTAATTGTGTTATCTTCTCATGTTTCATTCATACACTGGAGACAACTAAGCATCTCGCCAACAATCATTCCTTTGGAAATGTATCTCTGTATTTCTGGTATCATGGTCAGAAGAGAGTGCCGATCCACTCTGGGTAATTAAAGGTCATTTTCTCCTAGATGACAGTTCCTAAACTCATCTCCTGGGGCATGGCAGAATGTGACCAGGGGAGTATGGTGCCTGCATCAAACATCAAAGTCAACAACCACCAAGGAAGCAGACCACGCAGCTGGATTGGGTTCATATCCTGGGGATGGCTGCAAGGAAGAAGGCAGTGACTGCCTCCTCTGGCATGCTTCACAGAAAGCTGAGGTGAAGGACCACGAGGAAAGACACAAAACTGAGCCTTGGGCTGTGCTACATGAGGCTCAGGTACACGTCTGCTATGTGCCTTTTCTTTTTCTTTCCAATTTTGAGTATTTAAAAAAATGTCTCCAACTTGTTAACTGGCAGGCTGTAAACAAAAACCTTAAAGGAAGAAAAAACCCACTTTCATAATCTTCAGAAACTACTGGAAAAAATAATTAGAAACTATCCAATTCTTTTAAGGACCTTTTACGGCAGCACCGTCCACTGCAAATATTGTGAGTCAGGAATAGTATTTAAAATTCTAGTAGCAACATTTAAAAGCAAAAAGAAATCAATTCTAATAATGCTGTAGATTTGACCACCACCCCCCCAACCTCACTGAGGCTTAATCCCACTGTGACTGTTAAGAGGGTGGGAAATCCTACTATGGTTATTGAAAGGTGGGGCCTAGAGGAGATAATTAGATCCTGAGGACCACACCTAGTGAATGGACTAATAATAGTGGTCAGTGGTGTGGTTCTGAGGGCACATGAGAGGTTAGTCTCTCTCTCTGCTCCACCATTTTCTGCCATGTGAGTTCCCTAGGTCACTGTTGCTACCACCAAGGCCTTTGCCAGCTATGTTCCCTGAACTTCGGACTTCCAGCCTCTGAAACTGTAAGCAATAAACTGTTTTCTTATAAATTACTTAGTTCTGTTTTTTTTGTTATAAGCAACAGAAATGGACTAATACAAACAATATATTTCATTAACTCAAAATATTATAAATATTATGACATGTAATCAGTGTAAAAATTATTAGTGAGATATTTACATTCTTTTTTTTTTCCTGATGCTAACACTTCAAAATCTGCTGTGTATTTTGCACTTACAGCACTTCTCAATTCAGTCACAAAATTTTCATTAGCCATAATTATTCTGGTTTAAACTTTATAAAATTTACAAGTGAAAAAGTAGATCTAGCTGCATACTCAAGTTGTTCCAAGCACACATATAATACTCAGAAGTTTTCTAGTAACTGAATTGACTACCAGTTCTACATTTTAAATAAACTAAAATTAAAAATTCAGTGCCTCAGTCATACGAGCCATATTTCAAGTGCTCAGCAGCCATGCGTGGGGAGTGGCTACTACATTGGACAGCACAGGTGTGGCACTTTCAATTTGCTCATTCAGTCAGCTCTAAGAATTCCCCCAGACGGGGAGAGAACTGTCCCGAGCTCACTCGTGAAGAAAACCCAGGAAGACACTCCCAGTGCTGTACTCTTCTGATCAGTGAGCCCCACCTTGTAAGGTCACCCTCATTCTACTCAGGAGATGATCTTTCCTGATCCAAACTAATACAGCATGATATAAAACGCAGCTCAACAGGGACTTTCAAACTGCGGATGTTTTTTGAGTCTAATTCTCTGCCTCCTTTCTTGTGTCCTGGTGAATTTACAAGAACATTTATTGAGATTCACCAGGTGCTAGTGCCCTACCACTCTTCATACAGGACATCACTTATTCTCACCGTAATCCTGTGTGAGAGCCAGAGAGGGCATCAACAACTTGTTCAAGGTTATACACCCAATTATAAGGGGTAGAGCAGGGATTCACACCCAGAACATCTGGCTAGATTTAAAAAAAAAAAAGCCCACCTACTAGAAGCCCCCTTATACTAACCACACACCCTAAATTCACACTTTCAAAGCTTTCCTCCAATTCTCACAGAGTAGGAAGGAACAGAACAGGGATTGCTTTGCCACCTTGCCATTGAGGCACAAAAGGTAAGAGATTTGCCCAAAGAGGCACACTGAGAGCCTGGCAGAGCAGTTGCTCAGACTCCACACCCAGTGCTCTTTCCAAGATACCCAGCATCAGGAAGCCACGCAGGGGATACTTCTTGTTTACTATGTACCACATGTAATTCCCACCTTCCCCTAAGTCAATCTTCCAAGTCACGTTGGGATTCCTCCCACGTGGAGGAAATATCCACAAGTAAAGAGATGGGAGTTCTATGAGTAAAGAAAACATGCCTTAGGTCACAAAGCCAACTGGCACCAGAGCCGGGATCCCAGGCCAGGTCTGCATCCATTAGGGATGGGACATCAGCTGAGGACCTCCTGACGTCAACGTTCTCCCCAGCCTGCAGTCACTCTCTTTGCTCAAGAGAAACCTGCTTCTAAGTTGATATAATGTGAGTGACTGTATAAGACAGAAAGCAGGATCATGTTTATCTGTAATTTAGATGCCACTAATTCAGAATAGCTGCTCTTGTATCTGACTTGATAAAGTTTTATTGTATTTGTATGGGAAGAATTCACAACATAAAAAACAAAAAAGAGGGGCCAGCCTGGTGGTGCACTGGATAAGTGCGCCGCTTGGGAAGCGCGGCGGCGCTCCCGCCC
>NW_007731476.1:170897-171299 GCF_000696425.1 Galeopterus variegatus
GGCCAGCCTGTGATCTAGGGTGACACACAATGAGGGGACTAAATCATCATTGGTATACATGGGAAATATGGGGCCACTTAACTCGGGCTTTTACATGTGACTCCTTACATGATGGGCAAAATGGCAATCATTCTTATTTCCACTCAAGCAGACAGTGCCTCTGAGTGGAAATAAACACTTCTCACCAGCACAGACCTGTCTCTGTTGAGAATATCTTTACTTGTAGAACTGTAAAAACAAAAACAGTCCTCACTACCAACTCAATATCACCTGGCTGACAGGTATCTGAAATTCTGGATCTGAATAATGCATGCATGCCAGAGTGCTATTCTTTTTTTTTTTTTTTTTCCTTTTTATTTGTCTTTTTTCGTGACCGGCAACGGATCGCAACCCTCAGTGTCG
>NW_007731476.1:172299-189816 GCF_000696425.1 Galeopterus variegatus
TTTTTTTTTTTTTTTTCCTTTTTATTTGTCTTTTTTCGTGACCGGCAACGGATCGCAACCCTCAGTGTCGTGCCCGTACCGGACCGGGACCGGCAATGGGATCGCAACCCTCGGTGTTGGGCCCGCACCTCACTCAGCCAGTGAGTGGCGGGTCTGTATGTGGGATCCGAACCCTCGGCAGGAGCGCCGCCGCGCTTCCCAAGCGGCACACTGTAGCAGTGTGCCACCGGGCCGGCCCCAGAGTGCTATTCTTAACCAAAGTACCAAAAGATTTGATTTATGAACACCCAGTTCAGAAAATCACACATAAGGGCTGGCCCGGTGGCGCACTCGGTAGAGGGTGGTGCTTGGGAGTGCGGCGGAGCTCCCGCCCAGGGTTCAGATCCCATATGGAGACCGGTCCGCTCACTGGTTGAGCCCAGTGCGGGCGCGACACCAAGGGTTGCGATCCCATTACCGGTCACGAAAAAAGACAAAAAAAAAAGAAAGAAAGAAAGAAAATCACACATAATAAACCCCTTATTTTCAACATAAGGAAAAAGGTACATATTTTTATTAGTAACCTTTTTTAATAGAAAATCAGTGTCTCTCACCCCCACTAAATAAATATGAAGAGATATTTGAAGATTATCAGTTTGATAAGGTGCCAATGATTACCGTGCTCGGGACACCATCTGTCTCAGGTCAGCCTTGGCTTTCCCATGAGAAAGAACACTGCTCGAATAATTTCATAACTCACAAGTGTTTACCGTTCCCATTTAAATAATAAAAAAAAAAAGAGCCCAAGCTTCCTAACCTAAGCAGTAGTCATTGTTAGAACAAGTTAATAACATTTGAGATGTCAATAATTCATTTCATCATATTAGAGAAAATTTTCCTTCTCTAGAACCTGTAAGCTAAAAAGATGACCTTTCTACAAATGAGATGGTGTCTATGAAAATACTCTGTGCCAATCCCCTGCATGTGGCAGACCGTCCCGGACAGGGTGTCAGCTGGTCCTGAATCCATATCACACACTGGCTACCCTGGTCTGAGCTGAACCCTCGAGTTTATAACGAGACTCCTAAAGGACCTAGTTGAACAGGCCTCTCCCTTTTGAGAGACAAAAGTTAGATCAAAGTCTTTTGGGACAATTATTTAACTATCCACTGCCTTGATTTTCTTGAATGCATATTGTAGGAGATTACTCGATCCTTATTGTTGTTACTAATATTTTCCAAAAGTGACCTTTATAAATTAAAATCTGTAGAGTTAAGTATAAATCATCAATTGCCTAACGTCAATTGTTTTCAACTTTTATTCCAGCAATTTTCCAGATGAGTTATCATAAAGTATTAAAGCTGGGTAATTTTAATTGGCCATCTCTACTTTGCCTGAGAGAGATAAGCAGTGAAATGGTCCACAGAGAAGCTCAAAAGGAAAGACAACTAGGCCGGCCTGGTGGCGCACTGGATAGTGCGCCGCTTGGGAAGCGTGGTGGCGCCCCCACCCGAGGGTTCGGATCCCACATACAGACCGGTTCCCGCTCACTGGCTGAGCGAGGCGCGGGAGCAGCGCCGAGGGTTGCAATCCCGTTGCCGGTCCCCGGTCCGGTACGGGGGCAACACTGAGGGTTGCGATCCGTTGCCGGACACAGAAAAAGACAAAAAAAAAAAAAAAAGGAAAGACAACTTAAAGTCAGCTATGCCCTCAGAAAGCGCTCTGAAACTTGTTTATGAATGGTGACAGAACAAAGCATGTCAGAAGTGAAGAATGAAAACTAAAGCAATAAATTCAATATATTTATGAACCTTCATAGGGTCTCTTCGAACATACATGTATGCTAATCAAAGTGGTGTTTCTAGCCTAAAAAAATGAGTGCTTACCATGCAGGGTCCAAAAGTTTGGAACACTGCATCTTTTTCATGAAGTAAGTTGCCACCCATCTGGAAAGTGTTTCCAAACAATCACCAGCAATAAGGGCACCTGATTTTGTTTACTTACCTACTTATATCTGTAAGAATACCGGGAAGCCTCAATGAACAAATTCATAAAAATGCCACCTGGTGAAACAAATTGAACAAAGAATTAGACTTTTTTAAAAACACATGAAGTACCATGCAATTTTATGTCTCATCAAAATATGTGTATGCGCCGAGCTTGTGGCGCACTCGGGAGAGTGTGGCGCTGGGAGCGTAGCAGTGCTCCCGCCGCAGGTTCGGATCCTATATAGGGATGACCGGTGTGCTCACAGCGCTCACTGGCTGAGCGCGGTGCGGCCGGTCTCAAAAAGGACAAAAAAAAAAAGTGATGTTTCAAGTCAGCTCAGTTGGTTAGAGCATGGTACTGATAACACCAAGGTCTTGTTCCCTGTACCAGCCAGCAAAAATAAAAAGGGGGGAGGGGTTCAAATATCAGTCCTCAGGCTGCACATAGTTCAACTTGCATTAGAATGAAGCCACTTCTTCCTGGGAACACTGATGCATGAACTCAGGGTCCCAATTACTGATGAAACAGAAAAAATGAGAGAAGCCAGTAGGGAATGTGTGGCCCACGAACATGTACCTAATTACATCCTTTCCTTTCCCCTCACAAAGGAGCCAACTGGAAAATACAACTTGTGTCCTTCCTGAACAACCATAAAATGCTCCAATAATTCAGAAACAAATTAAGGAATGAAATATGAAACTGTGAATGAGGAAACTATCCTGGCAGCACTTCACATCCTTTTCAGTTACTCTGTTAACCTTTCTTAATGCTAAATTCACAATGATGTTAAAAACTGGGGAAACAGGGATGATGGCCATTAAAACTTTAACAGTAAAAAGAAAAGTTGAGAAGAATTTATTTAATGATTAGTTTATTCAGAAATCAAGAATTCCTTTTGGTGGTCTCAATGTCTTTAGGTAACCTTTAAAAAATTGTAAGCCTTTTTTGAAATGTTCAGAAAACAAGAATCCAAAAATATATGTTCTGTATTGTTTTGAAATATATGGAACAAATTTGAAATAAATGGAACAAATCTCCAATATAAAATACCATAGTTACATTTGTTGAAAATCTATTATGCCCCTGGGTCTGTTTTAGGCATTACAACCTTTACAGACAAGTATTGTGTCCATTAATAGATGTGGAAACTGATGTTAAATGACATTCATCTGGGCAAAATCTTTATGGAGAAGACCTCAAAAGCACAGGCAACAAAAGCAAAAATAGACAAATGGGGATTATATCAAACTAAAAAGTATCTCCACAGCAAAGGAAATAATCAACAGAGCAAAGAGACAGCATACAGAATGGGAGAAAATATTTGCAAACTATGCATCCAACAAGGGAATAATATCCAGAATATATAAGGAACTTAACAGCAAAAAAGCCAAATAATACAATTAAAAACTGGACAAATAATCTGAATAGACATTTCTCAAAAGAAGACACACAAATGGCCAACAAGTTTATGAAAAAAAAAATGCTCAACATCACCAAGCATCAGGGAAATGCAACTCCAAACCACAATGAAAGATCTGTCTCACTACAGTTAGGCTGGCTCTATCAAAACAACAAAAAATAACAAACGATGACAAGGATACAAAGAAAGAACGCTTATAAGTTGTTGGTGGGAATGTAAATAGTACAGCCAGTATGGAAAACAGTATAGAAGTTACACAAAAAACTAAAAATAGAATCGTATGATCCAGATACATATACACATATATATATATATCTCCAAAGGAAAGGAAATCAGTATACCAAAGAGATATCTGCACTGCCATGTTTTTTACAGCATTATTCACAACAGCCAAAATATGGAATCAACCTAAGTATTCATCAGCGTATGAATGGATAAGGAAAACGTGGTGTATACATATAAAATGGAATACTATTCAGCTATAACAATAATAAAATTCTGTCATTTGCAACAACGTGGATGAGCTTGGAGGACATTACTTTAAGTGAAATAAGCCAGGAACAGATAGAGAAATACCACATACTCTCACTTGTATGTGGAAACTTAGAAAGTTGATCACAAAGAAGTACAGAACAGAATGGGGGTTACCAGAGGCTGAGAAGGGGAGGGGAGAGAGGGGATAGTGAGAGGTTGGTTAATAGATACAAAATTACAGCCAGATAGGAGGAGTAAGTTCTAGCATTCTAAAGCACTGCAGGGTAACTATAACTAACAACAATTTATTGTATAGTTTTAATTAGCTAGAAGAGATGATTTTGAATGTTCCCAACACAAAAAATGATATTTGAGGTGATGGGTAAAAAAAAGACATCACTGCCATATGACTAGCACATACCATTGTTTTCTTTTTGCATATTTAAAAGTAATTTCTTCATTTAAAAATGATTAGGCTAATCATGGTATTTAGGGCTATAATGTAATATCGCATATGAATAAATATTTAGAAAGAAAAAGTTTTGAGTTCAAGGAATATTAATAATACAATTAGGAGTGAAGAAATATGTTTAATTCCACATAAGGTGGATCAAACAGAAAACATCAAACAGCTTCAATTCTACCGATAAACAGGAAAATGGGAAAAGTCTGCATGCCCATTTTCTATAACCAAACTTTCAAATATAGCCAGGGACTGACAAACTATGAATATCCACACTTATTTCCAGATAAGCAGTTTAACATCAGCAGCACCAGTGTTAATCCAAAACTGTATCTGAGGTTGAAAAGCTCTTCTATCTAAAGAAATAATTTTAGTTTAGTAATAAACTTGAAGATAACGGACAAGAGTCACTAGGTTTCACTTCATAAAAAACAAATACAGAAAAGAATTCTGAACTCATAAGGCCCTTTGTTATAATAGCTTAAGAAAGCTATGACTTTTTAAAAAATGGTTCTTTGTAAGTTAGTTACTAGCAAGTTCTAAGCACTGCCCACAATTTTATCTTACTTCTTTAAGGGAAGTCATGATCAGTATTTTTATCTGGAAATGGGCTCTGTGAAATAAGCCACGAGGATTATTATGAATGGGTCTGTTATAAACAGAGTTCTTAGTCAACATTTCATTACTTCTAAAAGTTAAATAAGTCACAAAAATTCTTGAATCTTAGCACTGTTCAAAATTGAAGATAAAATTTTTAATTTTTTTTTTTTTAAACATACCATGATGCAATCAAATCTCTGGACAGTAAAGACAGATCTCAAGACCCTAACAATAACAGAGAAGGCAAGGTCATAATCCTGATTCCCACCTAAAGCATTCCAAACTCACAAAATAGTAAAAAGTATTTCCTAAAATACATAAATTTAACCCAAAGGTCTGAAGAAAAAAGGCATTTAGGAATAAGTTCTCAGTATTTTGATTAGGCTTTTTTGATAAAAAAGTCATATCTTGTGAAACCACCAAAATGATCAGATAAAATGATCAGAATGATAAGGATCTGGTTGGTAAACAGGTTGTTATTTATATATTTTTTAAATATGCTACTTCAAAAAACATACAGTATACTGAAAATATACTAAAGTCATAGAGCCCTCAAAAGTTAATCAAAAAACAAAAAAACAGTTAACATATTAGGCATTAACTGTCAGGCACTCTTCTATGTATGTTTTGGGAATTAACTCATTTACTTCTCACAATAACCCCAAAGTACATACTTAGTATTATCTGCATTTTAAAGGTGAGGAAGCAGGCACAGAGAAGTTTACAGAACTTTCCTGAAGTTACATAGCTTGGAAGAAGTGGTGTTAATATTCAAATCCATATACATTACCACATTTAATGCTAATGACTATGATACAGGCAAGAGAAAATTTTAGCCTCATTTGAAGTTTGAGGAAAACTGAAATTCTGAGGAGTAAAGACTGACTTCCTCAGAGTCACACTGTGAGTCAGTAACAAGGGTCAAAATAGAACCCAATGCATTTAACTCTAAGGCCAGTGCTGCTTTTTCATTTGCTTATTTTTGTCTTTGATTCTATTATATGTAATTCAATGTACAGAGTGGGTTGTTCCTTTAACCACTGAGAAGACACCTAGGGATCCTCCCACGGGTTGCGGTGACTATAACGACATCAAGTGTAGCACACGGAAAGGTATTACCACCCTGCCGTGTCATCATTTTTCCATTTTCCTATGTGCAATTATGTTTGGTCACTTACCAGTTGTTAAATACACAGGTTCATACAAAAATTAGAAATACTGATTTTTATTACTTATCACTTTTTCATCTTCATTTTTACGTATTATTACTCTGCTTGGCCATATAAATTATTTATAGCTCAATAAATGAAGGCACTGTTTATTTCAGCAGGAATTCTAAATAAAATTAAAACTACCCTGTTTTTGCATATTAAGGAGTTTAAAAAGTTTTTATTTCCCATTCATCTCCATTTGGGCTGCATGCCCTTCTTTTCCACTTCTGGAGATCAGGAGGAGAAACAATAGCTGCCTTTAGTGCCTGAGCACAGCTCCCACATGATAGGCACCAGCACTTATTCACTGAATTGAATGGTCAAAAACAGGAAGTAGAGTAAGACCGCTTTCTCAGTTACAAATTTCTAAGATTTGAAATGTCCCGATTTGAATTGTTTCATGTTACTCTGTAAAATTAGAACCAAGGAGTGAAAATTACTTTGGATATTACAAGGATAAATTTCAGCTTACTGAAGAAAGAACTTTGTAATAAACAGAGTTGCCTCACAGTGGTACAGATTGCCTCCAGGGTGGGTTAGGATGCAGCTGTTCACGTCACAGAGGTCATGGAGGATGAAATTCTCAATAACTGTCTTCTATCAGGGACAGCCCTTCTCTGAAACACTTTGCCCATCTGTGGTAAGAATGGGAGGCACTTTCCAATTCATTTTCTCATTTTATCTGTGCTATGAGTAAAAGTAGGTGGGGACAGACATCAATTTTTATTCCCATTTTACAGACTAGGAATTTGAGCAAAGTAAGCTGAATCACACAATTAGTAAATGCTAGAATCTGGGCTCCAATCTAAGACTTCTGATTCTAAGGCCTGTGTATTTCCAGTTAGGCAGTACTGCAACAACCAAGACATGATGCTTTCAACCATCATATTTATTTTCAAGGACAGGGGTGAGGATGGGCCCCAAACACTTGAAGCATGCAGGTGAATATCAAAGGAGATTAGCTAAAAGCAAAATACAGTAGGAGCCCCACTACCATCTCTTCTACCTCACAAAGAAGGGCTTGTTACCTTTTCAGTGGACATACTCTCCAAGGATCTGTTTACACAAGTGAACTAAAAAAATAGTTGTCCAAATCCTACTTTACTGCACTCTGTTGATACAACAAATGCTTGAAGAAGTTTGTCCACATTTTAAAGGTAGTAGGAAGCAGCATAATAAACACAAAGAGCAGTGCCCCGTTTCTGCATCCAAAGCATGAATTGTCACTCAATGTCTAGCCTGATAGTTATTTTAAAAAAAAAAACAAAAAACAAAAAAGTCACTGAAATGCATTCTCTGACAATGGGTCCAGGACGGCCTTACACTTGTGTCTGACAACAGGAGTTTAACAGAAATGGGTTAGCCAATGAAGGATTGCTGAACCTCGCAAGATTTTCAAGGAAAGACATGAGAATGTCAAATTTCATGAACCTGTCTTCCAAGAAGAGAGACTGGCAGGTTGCCAAAGGCTGGACTGTGTTAACTCATGTGAAATGCTGGGAACCTGAACCTCCACAATGTCTGTGCTGCCACTCAGCCACATGGTGAATGACGGAAGTTCAAGTTTCCAAAGACCTCACAGACTAGATGCAGAATGCTAATCATGAAAATTTCCTTTTATTCTTAAGGAAGGGGAAACTTCTTGATTCAAACATTACCCCAACAATATGAAGCATTAAAGAGTAAGTTTTTTAATAACTGGGTATGGCAGAATAGCCCACCTATGTGCCAGCAACAAGTCATATTCAGTTACACTGCACTTTATCACGCCAGGTTTGTGCATCAAAACTCTACTGTTGTTATTCACACTTAGCTGGGACCATGTTCATTCACATAATTGTTACCCCTTCCCCAACATTTAGTTATAAACCTACAGGACCACAAACTCCATGAGAACAAAACCAATCATAGCTTATGCCTCTCTACATCTCTTGCACTCAACACAGTGCATGGCACAGAGTAGACAGTTTATAAATGTTTACTGAATAAGCAAATGGATGGCAGCATTAAGAATATTTCCTACACAATCATAGCTTATGCCTCTCTACATCTCTTGCACTCAACACAGTGCATGGCACAGAGTGGACAGTTTATAAATGTTTACTGAATAAGCAAATGGATGGCAGCATTAAGAATATTTCCTACAGTTAGAAAAGGCAGGCTATCGGGAACAGAGACAAATACTAGGTTAATAAGAGTGGAGAAACTCATCAAGCAAAGATGATATCAGGAATTCCAAAATGAGAAGAAAGCACAGGAAGCAAAGATGAATCTGCAGGCAGCAAAGCAGAGCACAGGGTCACAGTGATACTGTCCGGTGCAGGGGATTCCTCAAGTGAATTTCTTTCCAAAATACCAGCAACCTTTACTGACTCCTTCTGTCCTAGGATACAGCCTCAGGATATGGGTGGTGGAGGGTGACTGGGGCAAGTGTGTAAAATTAAAGAGCTCTCTAGGTAATTCTGAGAAACCCTCCTCCAAATGACAGTTGCTCAGTAGTCTTGCCTTTTTTTTTTTTTTTTTTTTACCTTCAATACAAATGTGTGATCATTTTGCAAGAAAAAGTATTGTGAATATTGTCGGGCACCAGCAATGTGTAAACCTTATAAAATACCCCAACTACTTGTTCAAGAATAGGTCATTTAAGATCAGCAGACATCAGGCATTGCAGGCAGACAGGTGAGTGCAGCACACCTGGGAATAGCAGAGGCAAACATGTGGCTGCAGTGAGTAACTTGGACTGTAACTGCTGACAAGCCCTTTCTGTTTGATTGTTTTTAGAAGTCTGTATTCCAAATCTAGGCATAAACTTTAAGTAACAACAGACCAATGTTTCTGAAAAACAAATGCCAAGATTAAAACTAAAAATAAAAAACATTTGCTCATTAAAAAGATTTCCAAACAGGGTATTTATGGACTCATACAGGCCAAAGCATTTATACACAGCAAGTAGAGACCCCTCCTGTTCCTAGCCTGGTCGTCAATGATAATAAACTCCTTGACATCCCGGAATGAGCTGTTTAACCTTTGGGATGCTTCCCAAATACCCCTATATATCTTCAGGGGTTCCTGAGCATGGCAATTATTTATGCCACCAGCACATCTCCACGTGGAAGTCTTGTCACCTTCACCATCGAGATAAGCCAGTTCACCATTTGGGAAATGCCTTTCCTTTAAGGTATTTGCAGTCTTCTGAAAACAAAGGAAAGAAACCAAGGAGTCTCTGCCAGTTCTAATGGTGAAATGGATAGTTTGCTTTTGGAGTCCCGGCTTCCCTATCTAAAATGTTTACCTTTTTCATCATCTTACATATGCATAAAAGCATTCCAACTGTCCATTTTCTGTTCACTCCAGTCACAAAACATTGACTGATTACCTGTTCCCTGCCAGGCACTGGGGATACCGAGGCAGACACGCATTATTATTTCTCCTGTACTCGCTCCCAATGTACCCCTCTCATGGTGCTGCTCAGCCTCCATCTGCTCTCTGCTCCCTCTTGTGACCTCTCCTCCAGGAAGGGTTTGGGAGCCGTCATTTCTCTTCCAGGCATATTTGTATGTTAAGTCTTAATTATACAATCAAAAGTTGTCTCCCTGCCAGGCACTGGGGATACCGAGGCAGACACGCATTATTATTTCTCCTGTACTCGCTCCCAGTGTACCCCTCTCATGGTGCTATTCAGCCTCCATCTGCTCTCTGCTCCCTCTTGTGACCTCTCCTCCAGGAAGGGTTTGGGCGCCGTCATTTCTCTTCCAGGCATATTTGTATGTTAAGTCTTAATTATACAATCAAAAGTTGTGAGCTGTTCTAAAAATTTGACATTGGTGAGCAGGTAAAGCGGAGCCTAAGAAGAGGCCCTGCAATCACACTACAGAGATCCCAGAAAGCCTGTGTCATCTAAGTGTAAGGACAGCTTCTGAATGACTGTCAGGAGGAAGAAAATCACTTCAAACATTAACTGCATGAGAATGCTGTGACTAAGCTTTTACAACTTTCAGGGGAATACATTTTAAGAAATTTGTTTTTTAAAAAAATCTGCATCATAACAAAACAAAGGGTCCATGAACCATTAATAAATAATTTTATAAAGCTTATGATAGTGCTGTCTTGCTCAATAATGTACAGTATAATTTATCAATAAAAATAAATCCTAAAAATGCCCTCGGCAATGGAATCCTATAATGAGACCTACTTAGTACGATCGCTACCCCATTAGGAAAATGAAAGCACATGCACTGTCCCTGAGAAAGGAGATAACACTTCCTCCTGAAACCTCCTAGAACAACTCTGCTCATCCAAAAAGGAATAGACACACCACAAAGAAACAGAAGGACTTACTATTAAAGAATAAAAACCATTACACATAACAGAAATCTCATCCCCGAATCACTGCATTTAAAAAGTCTTCTAAATAAAACTTACAGGGGGGGTCGGGTGCAGGGAGGAGTGCCCTGACAAGTCAGAGAAAACGAAGGCAACCACACTAAAACCAAAATAACATGAAAGAGGCCAGAGCTTCCTGGAGAGTTTTGTTGGCACTTTCATCTCTTTTCTAATGTGCACCAGACCACGGAGGACCTCCAAGAGCACGCTCTTTCACATACAAGAGCCACACCACGTCCTTCCTGCCCCTTTCCAGATACCCCCATCCTTTCAAAGGCCCAGAGCCACCTTCTCTCCCTCAAGCTTTCAGGCCTCACAGCCAGGTCCCTTCTCAGGGGGCACAACACAACAGAATTCTTCTAAAAACATATAAACAACTGCTCTTCTAGCCAAGACAGCAGAGGCTTCTGGAACAGTTCTCAGAACATGACCTTGCTGTGACTGTCTTTATAATCAAAAGAGAAGGATGCTGGGGAAGGGAGGTGTGGGGAAGCAATGCTCTCGGTGAGGCACTGGGAAGACAGGAGAGTGGAAGAGCCTGCGGTTCTTTCTGGCATCTTTCTCTTCCCAAGAACAGCAAAGTCAGATGAATGGAATTTGTCTTCTTACAGTGCTCCAGTCCCCAGCTCATTTGTGCTGAGGTTTGTTGAACACTCCCCATAGCACCAGTGTACCTGCTTCTAACTGTTCTGCCTCTCTAACCTTCCCAACTCCACACAGGAAACTTTGCTCAAGACGCAACTGAAGTGCCATCTTACATGAAGAATCCTCTAAACTGATTGTTGTTCTGCCTCTCCCTCTCCTCCTCACATCCCCCTTCTCTGAGCTCATGCAGCTCTGTATAATCCCCAGCATGCTGTGTGACAACCCTCCGCTTGTGCACACTCTGGGCACAGCTCTGTCATCCCTAGCACACTGTGTGACAATTTTTTGCTTGTCTGCCTCCCTGTGTCAAGTCTTATCCATACACCTCATGACTAACATTTAAAAACTGGGGCTTGGGGAGGCAGTACAAAAATGATAGTAACTCAGTTCTTGACTGGGAAGGATTCACAGTGGATGAGGCAGGCCCCTGCAAAATCACAGATATCATATGGCTTGTCCCCTCACTTCATTCAACTCTCTCTTCAGATGTCACCTTCCCTTATCACTCTAAGAGCAACATGCCCATCTCTATCCCCAGCACTGCCTGCCTTCCTCACCTGCTTTATCTTTCTCCAGAGCTCTCACCACTGCCTGACAGCCATCCAGACACACAGATAAGGCGGATATACAGAGACAGAGATATCTACACAGATAGGGTTAGATACAGATATTATTTTTTAAGTTGGTTGGCTATCTACTAGAATGGAAGCTCCATTAACGTAAGGCCTTTAATGCATTTTGATCTGTGATGCATAGATCCCTAACATCTGGAATAGTGCCTGAGAAAGAGTGAGTTCTCAGTAACCATCAGTTGATGAATACATGTGTGGGCAGATGGTAATGTCTTAACCAAAATAGGAACCTCAGGAAAAAAAGAAGACTGTGTGAAGATAGGGAGGAAACTTTGCTCTGTTAAGGCTTTCTAAGTTTGAGGTTCCTGGCTGTACAACCAGGTAGGGGGAATTCCATTAGGCAATTGGTCTGGAACTTAAGAAAGAATTTAGAGCAGGCAATACAGTTTGAGAAATTATAAGCATTATAAGGAGGTGATTAAAGCCATGGGTTAGGGTGAAATTACCCACAGAAAAGCACGTCAAGTAAAGTAAGGGAAGAGCTGGCTACCATATAGTAAAAAACCAATAGCATCTGTGTCACAGGGATGCGTGTATTAAAGGAATTACCGCATATGAAATATCTGATCTACCTCTTCAAGGCTTATACAGCTCTACTCAGCAAACGCTCAATAAGTGCTTACTGAGTATAGGAACACCTCTTGAGACTGAGAAAGACCACTTTTAGTGCCAAATGATGAGCACTTCAGCACAGAATGAATCCAAGAGTTGTACATTTACACAAGGCTGTGTTTTTCATTTGAAGGACTATGAGTTACTCCAGTCTGTTCAAAGTTTAAGAGACACACTGGCATCATCTACAGTGTTTAATCATGCTGTATTACTTTTTGTTATCCAGTGAGGAAAAGAAAACAGGTAGGAACTCAATTTC
This sequence comes from Galeopterus variegatus, assembly GCF_000696425.1. Classification (NCBI taxonomy): domain Eukaryota; kingdom Metazoa; phylum Chordata; class Mammalia; order Dermoptera; family Cynocephalidae; genus Galeopterus; species Galeopterus variegatus. The sequence goes on from NW_007731476.1 coordinate 184,967, forward strand.
CTGGAATGGGATATAAAAGGAAAAATTCATTCCTGCAAGGTCCATGAACATGAATGTCTTCCATGGCGGGCACAAGCAGTATATAGTTATAGATTTAAACCCAAATCCACGAGGGGGAAAAACTTCCTGGCACAGACTAAAAAGTAAAGACAAATGTGGCATGTGAGCTAAGCTCAAAGGATTAATTAAATGTAAAGCTCCAATTTCAAGACAGAAAAAAATACTGGTTGGCTTAGGTGGTTAGCTTTTAAGTTTGCAACTAACCATAGCTTGACTAAAAATAACCACCCAAAGCCAGTGATGGGGAAATAAACATCACTACAGATGCCTCACTTAGAAGAGTTAGTCAAGGAGGTTAAGGCCCAACACCACTCAGCCACTGAAGCAGCAGGGTTGGCCCTGTTGTAAGTGTCTCTGCAGAGAGGGTCCTTCACTGCAGGGACCCTGGGGTCTCGCTGGCCAGGGCAGAGAAGAAAATGAGCAGAGCTCTTTCCCAACCACAACCAGCGTATCTCTGCTTTTGTCTTTTTTTTATTTTTCTGTGTTAGAATTCCACTTAAAATTTTGAAGAAAACAACTCCAACAATTTAATAGTAAAAAGGGAGCTGAATAGGCATTTCTCAAAGGAAGATATATGAGTAGCCAACAAATTCATGAAAAAATGCTCAACACCATTAAGCATCAGGGAAACACAAATCAAAACCACACTGAGATGTCATCTCACCCCAGTTAGACTGGCTATTATCAAAAAGACAGAGAATAACAAATGCTGGCGAGGATACAAAGAAAGGGGACCCCTCCTACACCATTGGCGGGACTGCAAATTGGTGCAGCCATTATGGAAATGTATGTGGGTTCCTCAGACAACTACAGACAGAACTGCCATAAGATCCAGCAATCCCATTGCTGGGTATATACCCAAAGGAATGGAAAGCATCATGTTGAAGAGATACCTGCACTCCCATGTTTATCTCAATTCTATTTATAATAGCTAAGAGTTGGAACCAACCTAAATGTCCATCGTTGAACAATTGGATAAGGAAAATGTGGTATATATACACAATGGAATACTACTCTGCCATAAAAAGGAATGAAATCTGCCATTCACAGCAACATGGATGAACTTAGAGAAATTTATGTTAAGTGACCTAAGCCAAGTACAGAAAGAGAAATACGCATGTCCTCACACATAAGCAGGAACTGAAAGAAAGATACAATAATCACAATAATTCCTTGAACTTCCAAAAGGAGAGAACAGAACTGAGACACCAGAGATGGAAAAGGGAGGCGGGTAGGGTTAGGGAGAAATTAGTAAAGGGCCACAAAAAATGTTTACATTCTATAATGATAAAATTTTTAAAATAAAATAAATTTTTGAAGAAAGCATTCACTGTTAAACACTGTGGAAGCCACTGCATGGAGTATCCTAAAATAAATTTTTGAAGAAAGCATTCACTGTTAAACACTGTGGAAGCCACTGCATGGAGTACATTAATTCTGGAGAAAAAAAGTCACAAGTTTTAAATTTCTAATTTTTATGTCCATTTATATAACTGGCTAAAGAGTATCTTGATGATAGTTATTGGGGGGTAGGTTGGTAAAGAGATTAAGAGGTGTGTAAGTTTTAGAATTCTGTAATGTTTGAATTCTGTATAACAGAAACAAATACTTTTCTCATCAAAAAGGTACTTGAGATATTTTGCTTCAGCCTACTTGTCTTCCCTATTTTTCATAGAAAACGGTAACTAAATCCAATTGCTTCCCTGGCCAAACATGAGATCCTACTGAGGCCTCATATATTACTGCATTTATGCTAAGAAACAAGAGAAGATGTTCCACGTTTAATAGTAAAAATCTATTCATACAGAACCATTCTCTATGGGAACTGCGTGCATTGGAGTCATATTTTTTTCCAAACAACTTTCGTAAAATTCCCGTGTGCTATTCTTTTACAGATGAAAATCAAGTATTTCAAATTTTAATTACAAAATGGTATTTAACTAAACGAAAAAAACAAAACAACTGCAGAGAACAATGTAGTTAAAACAGAAGCAAATTTCTCTTTCAAAGCCAGCCCTTCTCCCAATTCCCAAAGAGGAGGAGGGCACATTCATGTCAAGAACTATGTAGTCTTATTTCGATAACCTCTGTTCTAACTTAGAGTAGGAAGTTTTGTCTTCAGATGGAAGAAACCTACTAACTGTGGGCACTAATATCTTGGGTCACAGGGATTATTTCAGATTTTCCTTTTAGCTGTTAAAGACATGGGCAGATGCCCTCCATACACCAAGATGAGATGGCCAAGCCCTCCACCACCAAGACAAAGGCTCTGCTTGGTCCCAGGAGGAAAAGTTTTGTCTTCCATGCCCTCCAACCCGGTCTCTAATCCCTCCCTGTGACCCATGGCATGCATGTGAGAGACAGTCGGCCAGGGTTAAAAGTGCAGTCTGGCCACACAGCAACTAAACCCTGACCTTGGCCTCATCTCCACTCTCTAACCAAATGTGTTAACTGGCTGCAGACTCTTGCACTATGTCTCAGACATATTTCCCAACTAATGACATCAACAAAAAAGTGATGGGACCTAATTTTCTCTAGCAAGGGAAATTTGTTGTATATATTAATAGCTAACTACTTATCAGCAAATTTGACTACAATCGGTGTTAAACAACAACTATAACCGGTTTAAATCCCTTTCTCCACAAGATTTTTCTGTATTACAGGGTTACAGATGCCTCAGTGAAATCTCTAGAGAACATTTTTCTCAGAGAGAATTCTGCTGAGGCATCAGTTTTGGTTCCCGAGCTTTCCTTTGCACACACTAAAGGCCATTCACGCTAGAACAGGAGGATTCTTCCTACAGCGGTGAAATCTCTAGAGAACATTTTTCTCAGAGAGAATTCTGCTGAGGCATCAGTTTTGGTTCCTGAGCTTTCCTTTGCACACACTAAAGGCCATTCACGCTAGAACAGGAGGATTCTTCCTACAGCTGGACCTGCTGCTGGTGTTGTGCATACTCCTCAGTCACCAAACACTTCACTGTCTCAGTGCTCTGTGTGCAACTCAGAACTGCTGACTGTCAGGGTGGGAAGGGCCTCAGAGAGAATATGGAGCCAAGCCATCATTTCATAAAAGGGCAAACTCGAGCCCAGAGAAATGAAGTGACAAAAAAAGTCTCAGTGGCAGAGCTAGGGACTGCAAACGAGGCACGCCCTCCTAATCCTGTGTTCTTGCCAGCAGGTTACAGACGCTTTCCTCAGGGCAACTCCCCAGGGCAAGGGCACTTTTTCTGTTTCATATATTAGCGTAAAGACAAGATTTCATCTGAAAGAAAGGGCCCCACTGTAAATAAACAAACATCTTGAAAGCCACCACATGGCAGAACCAACTTCAAATAAAAGGAAAGTTAAAAGAGAGAAAGAACTGAAAACATAGGGTCTTAATTTTAATGAATGTGTCCTTTTAAAAATGGAACAAGGAAAGAAAACAGCACTAAAACCAAATGTTATAGCTTAGAGTTCCCTCCTTTATTTTTGCTTGCCCAGGAAAATAAAACAAATAACAAAAAGACAAAGAGAAGAAAAAAACAAATGGAAGATAACATATTTTAGCATCCAGGTTCCTGGGAATAAACTCGATCCACATTGCACTGACTGGCAATTTCAAGAAACAGAGTAACACAGGACACTGACCTCCTAATTTAAACTCCTAAGACATGTCTTTACAGAAAAAAGAAAGGAAGAAATGAAAGTCTTCATAAATTACCTGCAAATGAATAAATAAATAAGGCTCCCAATTTTACCGTTTGCTCTGCTTCCTGTGGAGCATCTTTAACAGCTTTCAATTTCTCCCATTCCTAAAAAACACAAGTCCTTCATGTAGGTGCTCACAGGCCCATGAACTGTGCACCTCTTTAAGGTCAGCGATAGGAGGGAGGGAAGCTGGTTTGCCGATATGCAGTGGGTGTTGGAGCTGGATACAATTTGCAGAAGCAGAAGAGATGGCCCTGTGGACAGTGGAGACTCAACAAGTCACCAAGAACTATGCTTACAGTGGTTTGGCATTCCACAGAGCACCTTTTCTTTGACTTTTCAATTTTTGTCATTCTAGACTCCTACTGGAGCCAGATGATTTAAAAATCTTGCTTCAGACCACCTTCTTAACTTTTTAAAGTTAACAGCTTCCAATGACACTGAACCAAACAAAACTTTTTGCATTTTATAGACCATTTAAACCCAACAAACTTGACCATTAGTGATGCAATAGTTCTTTATAGGAAGTCGTCACAAGTTTACAGTTCTTTGGGGATTTTGTTAATATGTTCAGTCGAGTCAGCTCTAAGCCAAGTGTCCTCTCAGTGACATTCTCTGAAAAGACTGATTGTCAGTTTCTAAAATGACAACCCCTCTTCCTCCCTCCCACTCACTCCTAAATGTCCACAATGTTATCATACAACATTTGCATACAATGCAAATGAGAGAGACAGCCATTTCTAGACATGGGGAACTCAAAACGTTTTAAGAAGTCAGAGCATAATGTAACAAAGAACTCATTTTCCTTATGCTCTAATGATACATGAATATTAACATGAGCTGTTTTATAAACTTGAAATACTGCAAAAGGCCACCCTGTCAGCCTCCAAGCAGACATAAGTGACCTAATTTTTATGTTCTACTTTTGAAGATCTCCAGGACAGAAATTCCACAACCTCCATCTAGTAGCCTGACTTGTGGTTTAATTTCCTTCAGAGTCAAAGGGGACTGTTTCTCTCGGGTCGGCCCAGTGGCGCACTGGAGAGTGCGGGGCTGGGGAGTGCGGCGGCGCTCCCACCGAGGGTTCGGATCCCATGT
>NW_007731476.1:190552-198668 GCF_000696425.1 Galeopterus variegatus
TCCGCTCACTGGCTGAGCGCGGTGCGGGCGCAACACCGAGGGTTGCGATCCCGTTACCGGTCAGTAAAAAAGACAAAAAGGAAAAATAAAAGGGGGGGGGTGTTTCTCTCAACATTTTTATTCTAACAAAGTTAAACAAGAGCTAACTCTTGTAAAAGGTGTCATTTGAACCCTGAAACTGGCAACTGGAACAACACAAAAGTGAACAACCAAGAACCAGGCTATACACTAAACCACAGGTCCATAGGAACTGAACTGTGCCTGGCTTCCTAAGGACAGTCAAGAGTCTCTCTTCCCCAAGCTGACCCCTGGGTGTCCACATTCCTGACTCAAGTTCACAAGCTTAAGAAATGACTCCACAGTTTCTACAAGGGAAGTAGCTTCTATGAAATTAATTATTTCCTAGTCACTGGGGAAAATCTTTTCCAGGCCTTCCACACTTTCCAAATGAGGAAAATAAATGTTTGTTTTTTGGTATCCTTTTCTGTTTTTTTAAGAGTCCTCTAAGCAATATCATGCTCGGTTTTCTTAATTTTTTTTTTTAAAGGTGAACTTCCCACTGAGCTACACTCCCTAAAACAAGTCTTCCAGAGATTTTGGCTTTGGCCTCCTGGAATTTTTCAATGAAACTTGAAAGAGATGTTTACCTGACCTCAAATGTTATCCTAACGAAAACTCTGTTTTTAATTCTTTGAACTCCTTCTCTTTCCTTGTCATGCCCTCTGGGAAAGAAAGAGAAGTACAGATGTTTGCTTGACCTCAACCGGCAAACACTGTGATAATCAAGTTCTAATAATTTCTCAAGAACTTGGACAGAATCCCAATGGTGTTAATTATGCTCCCTTCTCTGGCATGATCATTTGCACTTCACCTGCTTAGGAGATCAGTAATCAATGTAAAGACAGGACCTGCCAGCACATTCTCTTTTTGACAAAAACAAAATGTCAATCACAGAAGAAAAAGGAATACTATGAATTTTTCAAAAGCAATGAAAGAACAAAAAGAACTATGACCCAAGGGGCAGGGAAGAGGAGAAGTGAGAACCATTTTCTGCCAATTAAAAAGTCTATGAGGCTTAGTCTAGGCTCTCCGGCAGGGGGCATCTGGAGAGTTTTGGAACTGGGCACCTACAATCAGGGTATAGTTGATACTTTCCTTTTCTTGCAAGAGGGAAGGTTCTGCTATGGAGGTTTTGACAATTCCATTCCAAATAGTAGTGTTTACCCCTGTCTGAGAAGGGTTTAGGCTGCCCCCCTCCCCCCAGCTGGGTTATGTGTATTTCAAGGGCTTCTTACCTCAAGAGAGCCCCTGCCTAGGGACATCTACTTCCCTTTACCAAGAGATCAAGGGGCAAGATGAATGGCTTCACTTCACTGCCAATTTTTTCTGGGAAGCATCTTCCAGTAATGAAGGTATGAGGATTCTGAAACCATCCCACCCCACGCCATCTCAAAACTCTAGGTTCCCAGTAGCATGATTGTTCCTAGCTCCCTGTCCTAAAACAAAGCAAAACAACCACGTGCCCCACCAATAACATAAGTGAGCACTGTGGGGACTTAGAGACTCTAAGTCCTGCTCCCTGCTCCCAGAACCTACAATCCAGTAGCAGCAGTGAAAGCACCTATTCACCAAGAGCTGTAGTCCAAGCGGGCCGTTCTGGGAAGGTACACTCAGTATAACAGTGAAGATGAACTTAAGGGTAGTTTATTTCCTCCACCTTTTACAATCTGATTCTGCAAAAGAAAGAGATAAAAATTTCCCTCAAGCTAAGCAAAAAGATCTCACATGGCCTTATAAAGCAACCCAAGTTCAGCGATTTTGCTATTTGTTACAGTCGGGCCATTTCCCTATCAGCACAACCAACTGGAGCCATGCCTGGAATCTCCTCAGATTTCAGGAACGAGTCAAGTAGAAAGACATGTCTACCGCGATGCCCATCCTAAAGGCTTGAATTTACACTTGTTGACAGACTGGATTGATTAACTAACTAGTAGGAGTCCTCGAAAACTGCTCTTTGGAATTTCACTTGATAAGAATACTTTCTATTTATATTCCAGCTTGGTATATCTAATCAAGGATTTTAATGGGGATCTTAGATGCAGGAAGACTAAGCAAGTCACTGGAGCTTCCTCATCTACGTGAGTCAGACACAAAATGTTTGAAGAGAGTTACGGTAGAGGGATTCTTAAGATTAGCAGTAACAGGAAATAAATAAGTACTCATCAATAAATATTTTCAACCTTTTTATCTTCATCCAGCTCAATTCAGACTGGCTACTTCCTTATCCCTCAACTATTTTATATTTTACATAAACAAAAGCCCTAGAATAAAAATAAGGGAACTATTTTGTTCCCATTAGATTCAAAATTTCATTGACTAAGTTTAATATAAATGGCTTAGGTAGGTTTTTTTGTGTGTTTTTTGTTGTTGTTGTTTTATTTAAGGAGTGATGATTTTAAAAAGAAGTTTTCTGGGCCGGCCCGGTGGCGCACTGGATAGTGCGCTGCTTGGGAAGCGCGGCGGCGCTCCCGCCCAAGGGTTCGGATCCCACATACAGACCGGTTCCCGCTCACTGGCTGAGCGAGGCGCGGAAGCAACACCGAGGGTTGCGATCCCGTTGCCGGTCCCGGTCCGGTACGGGGGGGGGGGGGGGGGGGCGACACTGAGGGTTGCGATCCGTTGCCAGACATGGAAAAAGACCAAAAAAAAAAAAAAAAGAAGAAGTTTTTCTCTAGATGCTAAATAAGGGATCTGTAATCTTAGTTTAGGTTGAAACCATCTGGCCTAAATGATGACCCTGGGCTCTCAGCAAGCAGCTGATTAGAAGACACTGTAATGGAAATGGCATTCTAAGTTCAAGAAGATTTCAGTTGGGGCGGGGAAGAACTGGCCAGTTTAGGATTTTCATGAAATTTAGATTAGAGAAAACAGTTGGAGCACATGCTTCCTATGATTTTTCTGGTTCTCCTACATGAGGTACATGAGGAAGAAACGTCAACCAGGATGAAAACCTTGTCAAGAGAGGCCAGGAGAACAGGGCAGTAGCAGCTGCTGGGAAGTACCTCTCACGGGCCACGAAAATGCAGGAGGTGGTCTGACTTCAGTATTCGGGTCCTCTTGTGTGTCTGTCTCTACCTGTTTCCAGGAAATGAAACGAGATGATACTTGCCAATTCCTGGTTAGGAGATGCAAAGGGATGTAAAGCATTTGGTCCTGCTTGTGATAAAAATGCTCATAAATCTTTAAAGGATGATTTGAAGGGTGAGCTCTGGACAGAGACTGTAAGAGCCATCGGCCTTCAGAAGGCATGAGGCAGCACGAGCCACAGGTCCAGCTGTCTCCACTGCTCAATGGAGTAGAAGAATCTTGAATGTTTGAACTGGGGTATGCAAAATAAATAGGAAACAGATGATGACAGCAGTCCAAAAGCTGTTATTACCAGAAACTCTACCCCAGGAAACTACTGTGGGTGTGTGTAGCATGGGAGGGTCAACAGTGGGCATTCAGCCCGAAAGCAGCCCAGCCACATGAGTCCAGGAAGACTGAACCGTCGGCAACTAAAACCGCACGAGCACTGAGAACCTTAACAGTAACAGACAATCACCATCACGCATTGACTGAACCCTTGCTAGGTGCTACCACTGTGCTAAGCACTTAATGCACTTATCTCCGTGCAACATGCACAACAATATATGAGACAGGCTATTAACCCCATTTTACAGATAGGGAAACTGGGGGCTCGGTGGGGGATGGTCATAGAGCTAATGAGCAGCTCAGGCCCTTCTCGTACTACCTCCAGCGTTCGAAAAAGCCATGGAACCCCAGAGCTTAACGTGGAAGGTGTGATAAGGCCATTTTTTAATAAGTGCTTTACCTCTCTAACAGACTTGAGGATAATAAACAGCACCAACTCAAGTTCAGATTCTTGGATTGAAGTATCAGCTTCACCACTGGCGGTTTGGGCGTGTAATGAATTGAGGAGACTCTGCCTAATACAGAACCCAGCTCCCATGGGTGATCAATAACCAGCCACTGCACTCTCTCTTCCCTCAGGCAAGTTACCTAAACCTCTAAGCTTTTTTCCTCATCTCTAACATGGGAATCATACCACACCACCTCACTGGGCACCTATGAGGATTAAGTGAGATGGTTTTATAATGATAAAGCAGTACACACATACTGACTGCTGTTGTTATTCTGTTGTTATCCCATCTGACTTTCATGCCTCTCAGTGCAGAGGGGTGCTATCCCATCTGGTTGTCCAGCAGCACTGCGTGGAACACAGGCACAGTAATGTTCTCATTTCATAAACGCAACACTGAGTCATCACACAGCTGGTATACCACAAACTCTGTCCTCTGTCCCCTCCTCTGCCCTTTGTTTCAGTCACCACAAAACCTCAACACCGTAGTCAACTGAGTCTGTGACGAGAACTACCACTCGACACAGCTGAAGCATCAAAACAGTGACTCCACACAAGGCTGACACACACTCCTGCTCCACTCACCCATACAGTAAATATACACACGAAAATAAAACAGCAAAGACTTCCAGATTTCAGAGGGGAAAAAAAGTCGATCCTTAAATTCTGCCCCACTATTCAACTCAGGGTCCTTTGCTTATTAATATAGTGTAAGTTGTGTTTTCCAGCAACTGTTATTTGAAATGCTCTCAAAAAAGGCATTTCAATATAAGATGCAGAATATTCTCTTTCCTTTTTGCCACCTAATGAGTGCTTGCTGGATTTTTAAACTTAGTAAGCTTATTTCTTTATTTTAGGTAGGGAGAAACCTACGTTGCTTCAACAACAAAGGACTGTCAGATTATTACAGCTACCATCCTTTTGATTTTGTCCTTCATTATAAGTAATAAAAAAGGTATTTCTTATAGTCGTCTAAAGTCCTTGCCATATGAATTGTGAAAAACAGATATCAAACAAGGCACGCCTAGACACCTTGAACTTTGCTAGCAATACCAAATTAAATTAAAATGTCTGCTGCACAGCCAATTAAAGTTAGTCACAGAGACTCACATTTTCCACAATATCTGCTGGCATGGCTGATGCTTGTTGGCAAAAATGCCAGTTAGAGCCATCTTAGTAAGTAGGACGAATGATGACAGTGGGAGACACTGCAAGCTAACCATTATGGAAGAATCTCACCACCTGAAAGGGTCGGTAGACCAGGAATAAATGATACCACAGGAAAAGATCACCAGAAAACAATGACACCTCTGATCTCTGCTTTTGTCTCTACATCCCACACCTTCTGGACAAAGGGAGGGACTCAGGCCTGAATCCTAAATACTCTAAGCCCACATGTAAGCCATTATGGGTAACTGTGCTTGAAATTTAATTCCACATCTGCTCTTCTGCAGCATTTGGAAGTCATATGAATTTCTCTGACAATTGTTTGCAAAGGCCATAATCACAGGCATCTGTAACTGGATCCCCAGCTACAGGGCAAAACACCACATAATCCCAAGAGGCTTTCGGTCAAACCTTACTTGGTTTCTCGTCTCTCTTGGTGTCTTTAAAATTGTGCTGATGCTTCAATTTGCAGAGAGAGCTGATTAGCACTGGAAGCAGACGGCCCAGGCCTTCTGTGTCTTCCTCACCCCACAGGCCAGGCAAATCCTCATCATCTCCCTTCCAGCTGTGGCCTCCCTGGTCCACCTTCACAAAGAGGCCTCATGGCTCTGGAGGAGGCAATCTGAGCTAAGGGCAAGTGAGAGTCCCAGGGCCAGCTCATGATCCCCTCCTCTGGAGGAGGCAATCTGAGCTAAGGGCAAGTGAGAGTCCCAGGGCCAGCTCATGATCCCCCCAGTGGTTCTCAAATCCTAGGAGGAGGTATGAGGATGCACCCAAGCTCCAAGTGGCCCAGAAAACACTTTTCCAAACCTTCACTTGGGTCGCTCAGAAGCTGTGTGGCTCAGGGGCTGGTTTTGCCCTTCCCAATCACCTTTGACCACTAGATGACATGGGACCTTGAACAACACAACTAACTTCCTGTTTCTGTTCCATATTTAAAAAAAAATTAACAGCACCCATTTCTTAAAAGGATACCTGAACTGTTCTACCTTTCATCTATAAACACTCACAAGAGTCAAGTGAGAAAAGTTCTTGTACCAACATGGCCACATACTGATTTAGTAACCCTGGGCAAGGAACTCCCCCTCTGGGTACCTTGGTTTTCGAATCCACTTTCTAGCCATCTCCTATTTTTTCTTATGAGAAACAAATGTAAGAATGTACACAGAAGTGTTCTTCAAAGGATGAAGCTCTGTAAAAATCTCAGGTATTACTATTGCTGTCATTCTCACTATCCTCTTCAAAAGCTCCATGCTGATAGTTGAGAGCTCTGGAGCCAGACAGGCAAGGTTAATATATTTAACTGCGTCGATTTCCTCATGTGTAAAGCAGGGATGAGTTAGTAGTACCTAACACAGTTAATGTGAGAATTAAATGAGTAGATGTAAAGAAAGCGCTTAAAATAATGCCTGGCACAATAAATGGTGCCTAACATTAATTACTCTCATTGTCCTTAATTAACCCTGCTTTCTTGTTTCATCAGACACCTTTCAAAATAAATTACCTTTTTCAAGCCATTCATCTTTAAGGGGAGGAACTAATAAGTATTGTTACATATCTTATTTAATCCTGCCAACCAGCATGTGTGGCAGGTTTTATTATCCCCTTTTTATGTGAAGTTCAGAAAGGTCAAGTGGCTATCAGGTGACAGCCAGGGTTCAAAGTCAAGCCTGAATAACCCAGATAATACTTTCCATTGCACCCAGTTTCCATTTAGATATAAAATGGGAAAATGACAAATATTTCTCTAAAAAATTGGGAAGTTGTCTAATTTATATAGGCAGTGTAGTTCAAAGTCTATTGCAAAAACGGCGTTAGATATGGACTTAAGCAGTCAAGCCTCAACTCAAATGTCATCTACACTTGACCTCCTTCCCCAACCCTCCTCAACCTCACCCTCACGTACAGGTGAGCAGACACTTCTGTTGCACACCCAGCCTGTGGGGACTTCTGGGCAGCACTTACCACCCAGCAGCAAAGGTGTTGGTTCATGCCTGCCTCTTTCAACAGACAGCAGCTGGTTCTGGGGGTCTGGCACTATGTCTGGCTCACCTCATATGCCCAAAGCCCTGCCTGATGCCCAGCCCAATGCAGGGCACAATACAGTCAGCTGAATGAAGGCATGAATGATGCCAACCAGATAGTCCCCTGCACCGAGGGCTGGTTCATTTAACAAGCATTATAAGTTAAAGAGGCCCAGATTTAAACCTGGCCCCTGTAGGGTGTCACTTCAAAATATGACCTGTGTTGTACAGACGACCACACCTTGTAAAAAGCATTTCAATAGTCTATGTAATTAAAAAGACATCTAACTAAAACATACTTATATCATTTTTGTGTTTGCCATGAAATGCTCTAGCATCATTATACAAATACCCACACTTTCACAAATGTCTTTACTAGAGCTAGTGCCTCATTGTAGCTTTTTGGGGGTAGGGGATGAGTGTCTGTCCAAGAAGATCCATCCAGTAACAACAAAAAAAAAATGGGCAATAGTTTTAGAGGTATGTTGTAACCAAAAGTTATCTTTGGATCATTATATTTCCTACTTGACAAGTACCTGGCAAGAGAGCAGATACAAACTTAGATAAAGGCATTAACTGACTATATCGACAAAACAAAATCCAAATTCTTTGTACTGTACCTAGAGCCTCAAAGTCTGTTTGCTGTTCCTCTTGATATACTTCTACATTTTTTTTAATAGCTAATGAATACTAAAAGTAAAGTTTCTATCAAAGATAGTTTGGAGGGAAGTTGCTCAATTTTTTTTTTTTTTCCAGCTTAGAACTGGGTCTTCTACATGGAAAGATTTAGAACCACTGGGGTATACAAATGACTCTTGAAATTTAAGTGTAAAATTGTTAAACAATTGTTTTTTTTTAAATCTATGATGTTTATTCCTGGACTTAATAAATGTCAATATACTCTTGTTACAAAGTGTATTTTACCTGGAATAAATTTATGCTTCACTAAAGACTCATAAAAACCTAGAAATAGTTACATCATCCATGCTGGAACATTTAGTCT
>NW_007731476.1:199123-203383 GCF_000696425.1 Galeopterus variegatus
AAAACCTAGAAATAGTTACATCATCCATGCTGGAACATTTAGTCTTACCAAAATTATGCAGAACAACATAAAGTTATAATACCTCTAGAAGATTGTTACACAAGTGGATAACACCTTATGTCACAGGTTTCTACCTAAGGATGTCTCCTATTCTCACAAGCCTTGGATTCTACTTAGGGATCTTTGACCCTTTATACCTAGGGTTTGTGACTTTCTGAGAAAATCAAACTGTTTACCAGTAAAAATTAACCAAGCATTTCTCAGTGCTAACCTAATGACACATTTTATGTGCTAGTTTGTGGTGGAAGAGGGAAATCTGCTTTATTATCTTCATAAAATCTCCTCATACATATTCCCTATCTATACAAAGAAACTCTCGGAAAGTAAAATATCCACAACTTAGTATGTATACATAAGATTACAAAAAAGAACAAAGATATAAGGACCTAACCCCAAAATGACCAGTTTTTCTGTTCCCAGGACCAAACAACAAATGAAATTCAAAGAACAGGGAAGGAGTTGACCTGAAGTGCCCTAACATTTTTCCCCCTGCAGCTTTTGAAACAGTTTACAATTTCTTTATCTTTATTAGGACATTTTCCTCATCATTAATGAGTCACTAAACAAAAGGCTTACTAACATGTTTACATTTGAGAATAAACTATCTGTTAAGGCTCTAGTAGAAAAGACAAGTCATAATTCGCCATTGCTTTTCAATGAAATCATCTGGGAAAAGCAGGGCAGAATAGCTGGGGTAGAAATAGGGGATGACAAGGTAAAATTCAAAGTAAATCCTGAGGTCAACTCAAAGAAAATGTCTGCAATCCTTTTTGCCCTGTAATCCTTAATATCATCGTCTCTACCCTCCTGCCTTTATGGAGTCCTTCCTGACAATTAGGAAATAAGACCTTCTTTGGGAATAACTAGCTTTGTTAAAATCAGGTGAGAGGAGTAGAAGCCAGTGGAAAACTTGTGCTGTGGGGACTTGAAGGAACAAAAAGGAAGCTTGTTAGCTGAGGCAACAAAAACAAAAATTAGGCACATTTAGAACACTAGGAAATAAGACCTTCTTTGGGAATAACTAGCTTTGTTAAAATCAGGTGAGAGGAGTAGAAACCAGTGGAAACCTTGTGCTGTGGGGACTTGAAGGAACAAAAAGGAAGCTTGTTAGCTGAGGCAACAAAAACAAAAATTAGGCACATTTAGAACATGGATAAAAAAAATAATAAAGGGCAACATCAAACATCCATCAAGTTTTCGTACAGTCCTATCTGAGCACACACCACTGGTATGAACATGTGGTTACTGGGTCTGAGAATTGATTCCTAACTGAATCCGAGACTGCGAGCCAGCCCGGGAGAGGCATGAAGGGTGCCCTATACACACTACATCCAGAAAGTTCCTGAAAAGACATGGTTCTCTTCAAATTCCATTTGATGGTCTCTTCATAGTGGTCAGGAACACATACTCCTAAATTAGCAAATAGTACAATAATCTTTTTAAAAAGCAACAAGGACCTACAGTTAGAGGTCAAAGGGAAGTTAGATGTGTGGCAGGAGAATTCCAGCCAGGGAATTCTTGAAGAGTCCAGAAGTACCCAGAGATGGCAAGACATTCTGTCCCAACAGCTTAGGAAGGACAGGGAGCCCCTTCTTCAAAGGAGTGGGAGGATGAATACCTCAAACAGCAGAAGCCTCTGCAAATCCAATGCAAATTCTGGTGAGGGAATTCCTGCCTCTAGAAGACACCCTGGTAGTACCAAAAGTCAGAGCTAACCTGGGTTTGTCTCCTGCGTGGCTTCTATTTCGCAGGGTAAACTGCATAGATTCTCTGCTCTATCAGAAGAACGGAGTTCTTTTTCCCTTTTTCTCTATGAAAGTTTCACAATTTGGCCCTTTTCGAACATCTGTTGCTTTCTTTGTTTCTACTTTTATCTACATTAAGTAGATGATCACTCCTCAACTTAGTGAAAAATCATCCAGATACACATAAACACACTCAGCTGAATTACTCCTGGCAATCCAGGTTGTTCTTTCTGAATTTGAAGAAAGATTCAGAATGGGGAGTTATTATTTCTTGGGTGCAGTTTCAGTTTTGCACGATGAAAGAGTTCTAGAAAGGGAAGGTGGTGATGGTTGCACAACTGTGTGAAAGTACTTAGTACTCCTGAACTGTACACTTAAAAATGTTAAGATGGCATATTTTACATTATGTGTATTTTATCACAATTAAAAACAAAACAAAACAAAAAAACCCATGGGCAGTTTCCACACCTCATACCAGGTGTGGAAACTGCGCAAGACCTCTGTCACTAAAGGTTTCTGGTTGGGAACAGTCATTCCACAGCGCTGGGCCACTGCCAGGTTCTGACATTCACATGAGCACTAAAGGAGATGCCCGCTGCTCCTCACAGCGAGCCCTTTCCCAGGGAGCACAATGTCTGCATCAGGGATGTCTGACTCACTTCTCTTCCTCGGGGGAGTCCAAAGAGAAACATTTCACTGCCCCGAAGTGGGGTGGGCAGTCAGATCTCCAGGTTCCCGGAATTAAGGAAGGAGTGCTAAAGTCAAGAACCCAAGGTCCTTACATTCCTGGGGACATCTTTCTACCTGTAGTTTTATGGTTGAAGAAGCTTAGGCCTGGACCTTAAAAGCACCAGTTGCCTACCCAGGCACCCTCTTCCTTCATGCTCCCAAAACAGTATCATTTTCATGATAAAAAGCTCTTTTTAAAAAAAATGCTCTACAAGGTCCTCACAGACCTGGTCCCTGCCTGCAGGAAGTCAAAATTTCTGATATACCATTATGGCCTCATTAGTTGCATAGGGATAGAAGGCTAGGACACTAAATCAATGTATGAATGAGCAATGACATATTCATAGGAAATGTGGTAGAGGTTGAGGACCACACATTTTAGGGAGAAGAAGCAACCTGTAGAAGTAATCAGACCAGAGACTGGATGGACTAAGCTGGGAGCTCCATATGTAGCCTAAAGGGAAAGACTGGACTAGGTACCCAAGAAGGCCTCCCTCACAGATGGACAGGCCATGACTTCCCCAGTTCTTCTCTACTCTGAAGTCTTTCCACAAGCTAACCCATGGCACCTTGTTTGATGAGACAAGAAAGAGAGGGAATGGGGAGGACATGTCATTCCTACTGGTCTTCAAGATAATATACAGAAATAGGAAACCCCTGCATAGTACTCATTATGAACCATTCTTCTAACACTTTGTTATAGATATAAACCCATTTAAGCCTCAAAACCCCAGGTACTATTTTATCCACTGATGGAGAAAGCAAAACAAAAAGATTAAGGCACTTGCCCAAGGTTGCAGAGCGAGTAACTGTGGGAGCCAGGCATCGGTCCCGGCTCTTAACCATTATACAATCTTCTTTGTAGCGAATGGCTTCTTTGAAAGAATGGCTAGTTATATGTCACCAGACAAGTAGAGAGGCTTGAAGACATTCAGTACTACATAGCATGTTAACTCTGCTCCCTTGTTTTTAGGGGGAAAGGCAATATATCTTTGCAGAAACACCGTTCAAGTCAGGCCAACCTGGGCAAGATGTCAACTCTTCCACTTACAAGCTTTGTGGCTTTGGGCATGTTAATTAACCTCTCTGAGTACTGGCTAGTCACTGCATCTGTAATATATGCTGTCTAGCATATCTGTGAGGATTAAATAAAGCTCCAGGAATGTACACAATAGACAGAAACTATTATTCACACAGCTGAAAGCTCTCAAAACAAGCATCTGACACATAGTCACCATCTAACAAATTAATCAAAATCCTATAGTAATAAAGGCTATAAGTTTAAACTGGCATGCAACAGTCAGTTCACAGCCAGAGCCCTACAAATCTCGAACAGCTCCTTTACCACAGTTTGGGTAGGGATTCCATTATTTTTCCTAAGTGTTCCCCTGGGATAGTTAAGATCTAAAACACAAGAAAGAGAAAAGGGACAAATTTACAAGTTAGCAGAATGTTCTACTTAAAAACATGGTGCAAAAGTTAAACATAATAAAAAAAAACTGGCATTTTATAATAATCTTTGTTTGATTCCAGAAAGCCAAACATTCCATAATTACTAAATCACATATAGAATGGACAGCCTCTAATGACCAAAGAAAGAATATAAATTGCATGTCACATCTCAAGTTCAGAGAGAAACCAGCTGATAAGGCTAGCCTTCTGAGTGGGTAAGAGCGCCCTGTTCTTTCCTCTCCCTGAGAATAGAGTCTGGTGACCAGCCCCCGGC
>NW_007731477.1:0-17047 GCF_000696425.1 Galeopterus variegatus
AGTCCTCTATATAATGATAAAGGGATCTATCCAGCAAGAAGATGTAACAATCAGAAATATACATGCACACAATATCAGAGCATGGAGATGCTCTGATAGAAACAGTATTAGACTTAAAGAAGGAGATAGACTAAATACGATAACAGTTGAGGACCTGAACACCTTCTCTCAACATTGCACAGATCATGTAGGCAACAAATCAACAGAGAAACACAGGTTTTAAACTACACTTTATACCAACTGGACTTGGTAGATATTTACAGAACAGTTCTCACAACAAGCACAGAATATACATTCACCTCAACACATGGAACATTCTCCAATATAAGCCACATGTTAGGTCACAAATCAAGCCTTGACAAATTTGAAAAATTGAAATAATTTCAAGTATCTTCTCAGACCACAATGGATTAAAACTAGAAATCAATAACTAGTAAAACTGTGGAAACTACACAAACACATGGAAATTTAACAACTTGCACCTGAATGACATACAGGTCCAAAAAGAAATTAAACAGGAAATCAAAAATCTCTTGAAGCTAATGAAAATAAAGACACATCATACAAAACCTGTGGGAAGCTACAAAAACAGTTGTAAGAGAGAACTTTATTATAATAAATGCTTACATCGAAAGAATAGAAAGCCTCATAGAACTAGAAAAACAAAAACAATCAAATCCCCAAAATTATTGGATAGAAAAAAATAATTAAGATCTGAGCAAAACTAAACAAAACAGAAACACCCAAAAATGATACAAAAGATCTCAATGAAACAAAAAGGTGGTTGTTTGAGAAGATAAACAAACTAGAAATATCATTAGCTAGGCTAACTAAAAAAAGAAGAGAGAAGACCAAATAATGAAAATTAGAAGTGAAAAAGGAGACATTACAGCTGATACCACAGAACTACAAAGAATCATTACACACTATTATAAACAACTATATGTCAACAAATTTGGAAAACTGGAGGAATTGGAGAATTTTATGGGCACATTCAAGCTACCAAGACTGAACCAAGAAGGTATAGAAAACCTGAACAGACCAATAACAAGCCACAATATTGAAACAATAATCAGTAGTCTCCCAAGAAAGGAAAGCCCAGGACTCGATGGCTTTACTGCTGAATTCTCCCAAACCTTTAAAGAGGAATTCATTCCAATTCTCTTCATAATATTCCAAAAATTTGAAACAGAGGCCATTCTTCCAAACTCATTCTGAGGCTAGCATCAACCTGATACCAAAACAAAACAAAGATTCAACAAAAAAAGAAAACTACAGACCAATATTTCTGATGAACATAGACAAAAAAAAAAAGTTCTCAATAAAATGTTAGCACATAGAATACAGCAACACATCCCAACACTATACATCATGATCAAGTGGAATTCATCCTAGGGATGTAAGGATGGTTCAATATACTCGTCAATAAATATGGTACGCCACATTAACAAAATCAAGGACATAAACCATAGGATTATCTCAATAGACACAGAAAAAGCATTCGACAAACTTCAACATAACTTCATGATAAAGATTCTCAGCAATTTAGGTTTAGAAGGAAACTATTTCAACACAATGAAAGCCAAATGTGACAAACCCACTGACAATATCATCCTTAATGGGAAAAAGCTGAAGGCTTTTCCCTTAAGAACAGGAACAAGACAAGGATGCCTGCTCTCTCCACTCCTATTTAGCATAGTATTGGAAGTACTAGCCAGAGCAATCAGGCAAGAGAAAGAAATAAAGGACATCCAGATTGAAAAAAGACTAAGTGAAGTTGTCCCTGTTGTCAGATGGCATGATCCTATATATAGAAAAGCCTAAAGGCTCTTAAAAAATCTCTTAGAGTTGGTAAACGATTTCACTAAAGTTGTAGGATACAAAATCAAAACCCAAATCTCAGTGGCATTTTTATACTCCAACAATGAAC
The DNA here is from genome assembly GCF_000696425.1 of Galeopterus variegatus. NCBI lineage: Eukaryota > Metazoa > Chordata > Mammalia > Dermoptera > Cynocephalidae > Galeopterus > Galeopterus variegatus. The sequence continues at coordinate 1,931 of NW_007731477.1, forward strand.
TAGCAGAAAAAGAAACCAAGAAAGCTAGCTCATTTACAACAGTCACCAAAAAAAAAAAAAAAAAAAAAAATTTCTTGGAATCAACTTAACCAAGGTGGTGAAAGATCTCTATAATGAGAACTACAAATCACTGGTCAAAGAAACTGAAGAGAACACAAAAAGATGGAAAGACATTCCTCTTGCATTGAAAGAATTAACATTGTAAAAATGTCATATTACCTGTATCAGTCCATTTCTGTTGCTTATAACAAAATACACGGAACTGGGTAATTTATAAGTAAATGGACTTACTGCTTACAATTTCTGAGGCTATGAAGCCCAAATTCCAGGGAACGCATATGATGAGAGACTTGGTGGTGGTGATAGTGACGTCAGAGTATCACATTAAAAAATGGTGTAGTAGAGAGAGCAAGCTCCTCATTCACTCTTTTTTAAATGTCTCTGAACCATGCCCATGACCACCATTTTTAATCCATTCATCATGGCATGGTTCTGCAATCTAATCATCTCTTCAAGGACCCATCTTTCAAATACCATAATAGGATTTTCCACCTGTTTAACACCATTACAGAGGGGGTCAAATTTGGGGGGGGACACTCAATCCAAGATATTCTACCTCTGGTCCCTCCAAACTCTTGTCCTATTCACATACAAATACATTTATTCCATCCTCAAAATCTTAACTTGTTATAGCTCAAAAGTCCAAAGTTCAAAGTCCTATCTGTGAATTTGAAACAAGTTATCTACTTCCAAGATACAATGGTGGAACGAGTTTAGGGTACATATCACCATTCAAAAAGGGAGAAGCAGGAAAAAAGAAAGGTGTAATAGATCTCAAGTAAGTCAGAAACAAAGCAGGGCAGGCATTACATCTTAAAGCTATAGAATCATGTATTTTTACCCCATATTCAATGTCCTCTGCAAGCTGGTGCTAGGGTTGGGTTCCCACATCGTCAGGAAGTTCCTCTTCTATGCCTTTCCTGGTCTCAGGTGATGCTTTGCTCTCACAGGCTGGTATTGCACACTGGCACCTCTGCAATTCTGAGGTCTCCAGGATGGTCCTGCTCTCATGGCTCCATAGGCATGGCACTGATGGAGTTTCCGTGCTGCAACTCTGACCCTATATTACCACTTTGCATTGCTCAAGAGAAGATTCTATGCAGTGCATCTACCCCTATGACAGATCTCTTCCTGGGTTCCCCAGGATTTTCCATACATCCTTTGAAATCAGGGCAGAGGCTCCCAAGCCTCCGCAGCTCTGACATTTTGCAAGGCTACAGGCCTAACAACACGTGGATGCTGCCAAGGCTTCTGGATTGTGTCTTTCAAAGCTGTGGGTCCAGCCATGTTTGGAGCCAATTTAGGTAAGGCTGGAGCAGCAGGGGTGCAGGGAGCACCATCCTGAAGTGGTCCTGGGCAGTGAACCCATGTAGTGCACCTCAGTTTTGTTCCCCAAGACCATTTTGTCTTCCTAGGCCTCCAGGCCTGAAATGGAAGGGTTGGCCCCACAGGCTTCTGCAATGCTTTTGGAGCTTTCCCCCATTCTCTTGAAAATACCTTTCTTTTATACTAATCTTCTAGCACCATTGTATTTTTCTTCTGAAAATGCTCTCTGCTTCTCTACCACATGGCCAGGCTGCTAATTTCCCAAATCTTGACACTCTTCTTCCCTTTTAAATTTTGTCTTTATGTTGTGTCTTTGTCACTATAACTCAGCATAGACTGCTGCAAGTAGTCATGTAGCTTTCTTAAGGTTTTGTTGCTTAGAAATATCTTCTGCCAAATACTCTGGTTCACAACACTGAAGTTTCAACTTCCACAAAGTCCTATGGCATGGACACAATGCAGCCAAGTTCCTTGCCAGTTCATAGCAAGGTTGATAAGTCCATAATAGATTGAATTACTTTCCCCCCAAACTCACTGAAACGTGAATTGTGCCTCCCAAGTTTTATGTATTAGAAACTTGGCCCCCACTGGGACTATAAGAGGGTGGGAAATCCTATTATGGTAATTGAAAGGTGGAGCCTTAAAGAGGTGATTGGATTTTAGGACCATGCAATAGTGAATAGATTAAAAATGGTGGTCAGGGCCTGGTTCTGAGGGCTTTAAAAGAAGAAGAGAGTCTGTCCTTCTCTCTCTCTGCTCTCTGCTTTCATCCTCTTGCAATGTGAGACCCCTGGGGCACCATTGCCACCACCGGACAGACTTTGGACTCCCTCAGAAGTCTCAGAAACTTTAAGCAATAAATGTTGTTTTTCTTTGTAAATCACCAAGTTTCAGGTAGTTTGTTATAAGCAACAGACATGGACCAATACAAAATCCTTTCTCATTTCTATCTGAGAACTCCTTAGAATGGTCTTTACAGTCCATGTTTACATAAGCATTCTGGTCGCCACCATTTAACCAGTCTCTGAAACATTCCAAGCTTTCCCTGGTTTTCTTGTCTTCTTCTGAGTCCTCCGAATTCCTCCAACCTTTACCCAACACCCAGTTCCAATGCTGCTTCTACATTTTCAAGTATTTGTTATAGGCAGCACTGCACTCCTGATACCAATTTCCTATATTAGTCTGTTTCTATTGCTTATAACAAAATACACAGAACTGGGTAATTTATAAGAAAACAAAATTTATTGCTTACAGTTTCTGAGGCTGGGAAGTACAAATTCCAGGGAACACATCTAATGAGAGCCTTTGTGGTGAACATTGAAGTCAGAGTATCACGTTGTGAAAATGGTGGAGCAGGCTTCTCTTTAAATCTCTTTTTAAAGCCCTCAGAATCATGCCTATGACCACAATTTTTAATGCATTCATTATGACAAGTTTCTGCAATCTAATCACCTCTTCTAGGCCTCATGTTTCAATTACCACAATAGGATTTTTCACCTTCTTAACACTGTCACAGAGTGGCCAAGTTAGGGGAGACATTCAATCCAAGGCACTACCCAAAGTGATTGCCAGATTCAAACTGCCAGTGACATTCTGCACAGAAAGCCAGAGAAGACATTTTTCAGAGAAACAGAAAAAATAACCCTAACATGCATATGGAACAACAAAAGACCCCAAATAGCCAAAGCAATCTTGAGCAAAAAAATATGTATACAGCTATATGCATAACACTATCTAACTTCAAATTATACTACAAAGATATACTAACCAAAACAGTATGGTATTGGCCTAAAAACAGACACTCAGACCAAAGGAACATAATAGAGAACACAGAAACCAACCCACAAACCTACTGACAATTGATCTTCTACAAAGGCACCAAGAACATACACTGGGGAAAAGACTGCCTCTTTAATAAATGGTGCTGGTAAAACTGGACTTCCAAATGTAGAAGAATGAAACTAGATCCATACCTCTTACCATATAGCAAAATCAACACAAATGGATCTGAGACTTAAATATAAGACCTGACACTGTAAAACTACTAAAAGAAAACATAGGGGAAACACTTCAGGAAGTAGGACTAGGCAAAAACTTTATGGATATGACTCCCAAAGAACAGGCAACAAAAGAAAAAGCAAACTAATAAGATTTTATCAAAGTTAAAATTTTCTGCATAGAAAAAGAAACAATTAACAGAGTGAAAAGACAACCTACAAAATGGGAGGAAATATTTGCAAACTATGCATCTGACAAAGGATTAATATCCAGAATATACAAAGAACTCAAGCAAGTTAACAGTAGTAAAAAAATAAATTACCCAATTAAAAAATGGACAAAGGAATTGAATATGCATTTCTCAAAGGAAGATACACAAATGACCAACAGATACAAGAAAAAATGATCAACATCACTCAGCATCAGGGAAATTCAAATCAAAACCACATTAAGATATCATTTCATCCCAGTTAGACTGGCTATTATCAAAAAGACAGAGAATAACAAGTACTGACAAGGATGCAGATAAAGGGGAACCCTCCTACACTGTTGATGGTATTGTAAGTTGTTGCAGTCATTATGGAAACAGTATGGAGATTCTCCAAACAACTATAGAGAGAATTGCCATACAATTCAGCAATTCACCTCTTGGTATAGACCTAAAGGAATGGAAATCATTACACTGTTGATGGTATTGTAAGTTGTTGCAGTCATTATGGAAACAGTATGGAGATTCTCCAAACAACTATACAGAGAATTGCCATACAATTCAGCAATTCACCTCTTGGTATAGACCTAAAGGAATGGAAATCATCATGTCACAGTGAGCATTCCTGTGCTGCAACTCCCTGCACTCCCATGTTTATTGCAGCCCTATTTACAATAGCGAAGAGTTGGAATGAACCTAAATGTCCATTGATGTTATGACTGTATACTGAAAATATGGTATATTTACACAATAGAATACTACTCTTCCATAAAAAGAATGAAATTCTGCCATTCACAGCAATATGAATGAATTTAGAGAAAATCATGTTAAGTGAAATAATACAGGCACAGAAAGATATACTGCATGTTCTGACTAATAACTAGGAGCTAAAAATAAATAAATAAAAAGAAAGAAAGACACAACAATCAAAATAATATGTTGAACATTCAAAAGGAAAGAATGGAACTGAGGTTGCCATGGCTAGAAAGTGGGAGGAGGAGAGGGAGGAAGGGAGGAAGTGGTAGAAGGCTATGAAAAATGATTACATGGTATAATATTGAATATACTAATTATACTGATTTGAGTGTCACATATTGCACACAGGTATTGATATTAAACTCTATACCCCACAGATATGTACTATCAACTATATTATAATAAAAAAGCAAAGAAAAGAGTCTGGAATAATTCTATTCTAAATGCTTTGATTTCTGCCTTGCCTGCTACATAAATGAGTAAGCGATGAATGAATATGTGGCAGACTATGCAGAATATGGTAAGTCATGAAACTAAAAACAGAGTATCTGATAAAATTTGACTAAACTTTTGGGAAAATTTCTCTCTCAAACTTTTAAGAAATGATGTGAAGAATTGACAGTTAAGTCTTAATTCCAAGTAGAAATAAAGCTAAAATTATTGAGTGCAAAGAATGTACAAAACCATTTTACTTGTATTACGTTGATTCCCATAGTAACTCCCCAAGAGAGATTTTATCCTTAATGAAAAGAGAAAGTAACCAAGCCTATAGGAAATTAAATAAATTGCCCAAAGTGACACAGCTTGTAAACAGAAGATAAAGAATTGAATGCAATCATGGCTGACTGCACATGCAATGCCCTTTCTAGTCTGTTATTCTTCCTTCTATTGAGAAATGATTTGGGTAAATAGTGTTTGCAAACCTAGGAGGCTATGATATTATTAACCTAGAACTTATAACCACTATGGAAAGAAGCACTGATGTACTTTAACTTGTACCTCCCACTTTAGGAAAACATTTTTAAAATGTTGAAAAAGAGGCTTGATTCCATAGCCATTCAGTTGTAACATTTCCTTAAGGATTTCTTGTGAAACCAGTTTAGTGGTGTTGAGTTTTTAAGCTTTTGCTTGTCTGAGAAGGTCTTTAGTTCTTATTCATTTCTGAAGGATAGCTTTGCTGGATATAGTATTTTGGGCTGACAGTTTTGTTTTTCTTTTTGTTTTCCTTTTCAGTGCTTTGAATATATTATCCCATTTTCTCCTGGCCTGGAAAGTTTCTGCTGGGAAATCTGCTCATAGTCTACAGGGGGTTTCTTAATATGTGACTTGGTACTCTTTTCTTGCAGCTTTTAGAATTCTCTGTTTGTCTTTGACTTTCAACAATTTGGTTATAATTTTCCTCAGAGAGGAGGTTCAATCTAATGGGGGTCTTGTGTCCTGTGTTTGGATGTTCATATCTCTCTCAAAAATTGGGATTTTTTCCAACTATAATTTTGTTAAATAGTTTTTCTGTGCCTTTCTCTATCTCTTCTCCATCTGGCATCCCTATAATACAATTGTTTGTTTGCTTAATGGTGTTTCATAAGTCTTGTGGTCTTTCATTATTCTTTTTATTCTCATTTATTTTTTTCTTTCTGACTGAGTTATTTCAAAAGACCATATGAAATCCCAGCAACTCTACAAACTGTATTTGGGGCCTGTGAAGACTGGGAAGCTCTGCTAACAGGGACTGGTCACATAAATGGTGGCAATGGGGTCTTCTAGAGGTATCCAGCTTACCTTTTCCCTATAAGCAGAAGTCATCCCTGACTCTGAGCCAATCCCAGTGGAGGAGACAGTGTGGCAGAGGCAGGGTGCCTTACTCCACTCTCTGTGGTGCTATCTTGAATTTCTGTGCTCCCCAGGAATTTTGCTGCTTTCCTGGTGCTCTCCTGCATACTTCCTCAGTGACCGCGATTGAAATACACTTGCTTATTTCTTGGCTTTGTCCCTTTTCATGGAGGGACAAGAGCCATGCAACTCCAGTTGACCATCTTGGTCTGAACTACTTTCTTCTAAAAAGCCTGGCTTTGTCACTTTCTAGATATGATTTTAGGGACATGACCTCTCTGCACCTCATTTTCTAATTTGTAAAGTGGTGATAACAGTAATTCTTTTTCTCATATATCAATTGGAAGATTGCATGAGATGTAATTATAAAGAAATATATTTAGAGTTGTGGTTGGCACATAGTAGCATTTAATGAATGGTACCTATTATATTGAAGATTAAAAAATGCAAATAACCAAATGGTGTTATCATAAAAAATACAGAATCATATAAATAATATCGGATAGAAGGGAGCAAGTCAAGACAACATAGGGTAAAGGTCAATGGAACCACTTGCACAGAAAAGTCAGTTGTCTCTGTGGGGGGTTGAAGTAGCTTCCAAAATTTTTCAAGAGTGAAGTGAACCTGGATATCTTGAGTACTATTTGGCTTGGCTCTGATCAGCACGAATGGTATAGTCTGCATGACCATAGGCTTTTCAGAGAATGAAAATACTGGAAATCAAAAAGATGGTAAAGTCTGGGAAAACTGACTGAAATTTACAGAATTAAATATAATAGAAATAAATGCAAAGATCTGCACTTAGACTCAGAAAATAAAAATAATTTGGAAAAAGTCAGCATTACCTTGGGTACAAATTTGTTCATTAATTACTGAGAATTACCTTTATTTCCTTTACATACTTATCACTCTCTGACAATGCAGTGTAAATTTATTTGCCTGTTTGTCTGCATGGTCTCTCTTCTCTCACTAGAATGTACATTTTCAGATAACAGGGAACTCATAGGTCTTGTCCATAGCTGCCCATAATGTGCTTAGCACAATGACTAGCACGTTGCAGGCACTCCATAGATATTTTGCAACACATGTAATGATTTTTAGAATAAATGCCCATTTTCGAGGGGCATGTTACTTTATCTGTCTAAGCTATTGAGTCTGCATCTCCAAAACTGTGATCATTAATGGGACAATGTACGTAAAGAGCTTGGCCTGATGTCTGGCACATTTCATCTTTTCATAAATGCTAATTTGACTTCCTGTCCAGTGCTCCTGGGTAGAGAATAAATCATACATTGTAGAGGTGTTTTGTGGTACAGAATAAACAAAGGAGTGGTCTTCATCAAATACCATGCTTTAATAGATTGCACAATCTTTTATGTATTTTTTTAATAGAAACTCCTGAATGATGGTTATAATGAAATTTGTTATTTATCACTGAATTTTTAGTAAAAGTATTGATTAAAAATGTCATTAAATTCAATAAACACTATTGATCTTTACCGCATTATATAAAGATCATATTATCCCTGTCTTCAAAGATAATATGGCCTTGCTGGGTGGACTTAGATTAAATAGCTACATATATAAAAAATGTAGAGAGGACTTGGAGTCTCCATTATTTTCACTTATAATTTATCTTAACAAAATTGATATTGAACTCTTGGAGACATCAGTTTTAATACTAATAATTGTGTACTTAGACTTTCCTGTGGTTAGACAAAAGCACTGCAAAGCAGTAGAAAAACTCACAAAGGGTCATTTTGCTTTTTTTTTTTTAAAAAAAGAACCTTCAACTCCAAATGAAAACAATTATATTTGAGACATGCATTTAAGAAACGCTTAGACTTTCCTGTGGTTAGACAAAACCACTGCAAAGCAGTAGAAAAACTCACAAAGGGTCATTTTGCTTTTTTTTTTTAAAAAAAAAGAACCTTCAACTCCAAATGAAAACAATTATATTTGAGACATGCATTTAAGAAACGGGTGTATCATAAGGTCAAATTATCTTTACAGCAGAATCAAATGATCATTGAAATCTCTTACAAAAGACATTTGGCTTAGGAAAATTGTTTTATTTGAGACTCAGCATTTATACATTTGCCGTTTTAAAATTACTTCTAAAGATTATCTTTTTATTATAATGGAATTGTTGTGCAAATATGGCTTAATACATAAAATGAGAGCTATTATAGTGTCTTTTATAATTCCATCACTATCCATAAAGTCCTTACAGGTCTCTGTAGTCTGCCCTCTGGTGCCCTAGGCTCATGTTACCACAGTCACATTCTCCGGCTCATCAGCCCTGAAATAAAGAAAATTCTTAGCTCAAAAGGAGACTTTATAGATGTAGCCTGAATTCAATTTCAGAAAATCAAATACTATCAAAGACTGATTTTGAATGAAGGCTTTTTACCACTAAACAAAAACAAACAAACAAAAAACTATATTAAAGTGTCAGTTGAGCATAGTTCTAATTATCAGGAAAAAGGCATGATATGGAGAAAACATTTTCAATATACCATGGTTGACTTTCTGCATGGCTTATAAATTGATTTTAGAGTTTCTAAAGATGAGAATTTATATTGGAAAAATGATCTATATAATAAATCCATTTAGTAATAAAAGCACTCTTCATTATTTCACATATTCCTTCTTTGGGAAAAAAATGTTATCACCAAGTATATATTTTCCTTTTCATAGATATTTTTTAAAGTTAAGCAGAGATTCATTTAAAGTCTATTTACTGACTCTATACTACCAGCAAAATTTCTTCTTTTAAAAAGACTGGTGGCCAAAACTCTTAATCTTTAAATAATCTTTGGAAATAAATTTGAGGAAAGGAAAAGCATATATTGAAACTCTAAAATATGGTTTAGAGCTGATACATTATGTCATAAAATTTATGACATGAATTTAAACAAGCTACTATACTTTATAAAAGACATCGTCATGTTCCAAAATGATATTCAAAATACAGTAAGTCTACAGTCTTATTTTAAGCTAAAATGATCAAAATCAGGCTACTTAATACTTCATGAATTGTAAACCATTAGAAAAGATTACGAAATTCAGAACTCACTAGGGGAATGTGAGATAATGGCTAACATTTTTGTGGTATTAGTATTTTGTAGTAAATGACATTTCACATACACAATATTATTTATATGAATAGCACTATACGAAATGCATAGGAAAAAAAGGTTTCGCCTTGTAAAGGAATAGTCAGCATTCTTTTTTTAAAAAAAGTAGCATTGTAGAACCTACAAATCTGAAAATTTTGCATTCATTAAAGTATTATGAATTCATTTGTTAAAGGAAAAGTAGAGTTACAGCTTATTTTAATGATGAGCTATACTGAATTGCTTGCACAATAGCACACGTCTTTGATGATATCAGCCTCAGAAATAGATCATTTTAAGCAGCAAAGGCAGCAATTATAGAAGAATGTCAGGTTATAAAAACTGAGCAATTAGACAAGAATTTTAGCAGGGCATGATTCAGTGTAGGTATGGTTTTTTTATATTAATTTCTTTAATACCTTTTTATAATAAAATATTTTAATCTCACTCAAGATCTCTCTAGTTTAACTAAATCCTCCCACCAGATATGCAAAACAAAGCCATTCTAGTCATTTTGGAAATTGTGAAAAAGAGGAGGTAATAACGTGTTGTGTTCAACTCTACTGCTCCAATTCATTTCAATGAGAATCAGTCAATAAAAAGTCCCTGTTTCAGCAAAGGCGGGAGAAGAAACAAAAGGACTTAATGAAATGATCTGTTTACAAAATGCTAAGTGAGGGTTCTACGAGAAAACAGCATTAAATCCAATTTTAGTTTCCTAATGCAATTTAGGAAGTCTCATATGCTCCCAGTTATTGCTAGTCATTTTTTTTTTTTTTCTTTTTTGGTAAATGGACTGAAGCTTGTGGTCTTTTTAAAAAAAAATTTTTTTAAAATCTATTTAACTTTCTTTTTCTTCAACTTTGCTACAGTATTTCTAAATAGCTCAGAAGAGCTTTTTTGGTAAATGGACTGAAGCTTGTGGTCTTTTTTAAAAAAAATTTTTTTTAAATCTATTTAACTTTCTTTTTCTTCAACTTTGCTACAGTATTTCTAAATAGCTCAGAAGAGATAAATAAATGCCTGAACTGTAACCTTACACTTATATACTTGTTAAATGACTTTTTTACAGTCTGTTATTGCTAGAAATTGGATTGCTTTTAAACTAATGCTGTCTGGCGGGCAAAAGTGAGTGAAACCGCAAAGCCTGGAGGTACACTAATTACTTGTTTTAATTAGCAGCAACTTTCACTAGAGTATAATCTCCCTACAGGCCACTTTTCTGTAGGTGTGGAAAAAAAATCATGTAGGAACAAACTGATAATCTCTTACGTGCCCCTAAATGAGAACAGAACTCTGATTCTAGTGTAGACATATTCTGTACAAGCCTCTAAACCCTCAGGGAACAGGGCCTACCAGGCTAGGCTACCCAATTCAAAGATCTTTAGCAATCAGTTGCACAATAGAGCCTCTTATTTTATGCTGCTACATCATAAAAGTGGTCCTTTTGTTACATTTCCATCCTTAAAAGGGTCTTAATCCCTTTCTTTTCAGATCAGTCTATGGCAAATTCCACTGGGACATCCCATTCACTGCAAGGACTGAAATGACCCACTCCGAAAGCAGCATGTGAAGCTTTGAGCCTTTTTTCCCCCTGCCACTCTCCGGAGAACATTAAATCGTACTTTTCATTCCCCTCACCATAGGGGGAACCCCCTTAATGATGACAGAGAAAGAAAAATTCCATCACACTGTCCTATGATACCATTCTGCTGTCAAGCAGGCGTATCCCTGGTCAGAGAATCAAACATGGCTTCCAGCAGGTGGCTGTCGCTGAAGGTCACAGGCAGCAAAATGCAGAGGTTACACACGGAGGAAGCACAGGTTCCCACAGCAAATTAAGTCATCTGTGAAGCCTTCTCATTTCCCAGCGACTAAATTTATGACTGCTTTTAAGGGTCATCATTGCTTGCATGCACGTGCATTTCATTGAAAACATTGGAGATTTTGGAAGAGCAGGATTGTCCCAATTAAAAACACATATGTGAGCTACGCGTTCAAAGGAAATGGGTGAAATTTTCAAAATGTTTATGTAACTCTTTTATTACTGATTAAGGAGAAAAAATCTTAAGCAATTAAATAATTTAAAATTAAAAGCTTAAATAATAGATTGATCATGAGTCTATTTATTTCTAAAGTGAAGGTGGTGGTATGGGAAATTGTAACATTTCTCCTTGATACAAGAAAATTAATTTAAACTTTTCATCAAAGGGAATCAAAAAACACACAACATTATAGTGTGTAGTGCTATTATAAATATTGATTACTATGATACGGATTCCTGTAGAACTTATGATGTCTTTATTTAAAAAGAAATGGAAAGTGACAAAATGATCTTTTTGTAAAATAAAAAAATGGATAGTATATTAGTAATCTTTATTAGAATCAATGACCTGTAATTTAGTTCAACTTAAAAATAAAGTTTTCTCCTAGTTTTTACTGGCATTTAGTTTTTTGTTATTTAAAATACCTTTAAAATTATACTGTAGTTCCTGCTCAAATGATGAGAATGAATAGAATCTATTGCAATTTACACAAATGACTCAGAGAATTGTGTATGAAACTTCTCAAGTGCTGACATTTCCAAGTGTAAATGGTGATATCATTATAAATGTTTCCTTGACCTGACTATGATGATATTAGTTCACTTCCTTGATTAATAACTTAGAAGCAGCCCTAATTTAATAGTCCCCCTCCCCTTCGCAGGTATAACTTATTGAAAAGTTATGAATATATAACTACATATCATAGGGAAATATTATATACATATAAATAATTTCATAGGGTAATATGTATACATTAATTTATCTTTCACTCACAGATTTAAACATTTCTGAGTTACAAAAAAAAAAAAAAAAACCTAAAAAAATAGCCAAACTGAAAATCAAACATACCAAGTTTGTAACACAATGGCTACTGATTCTGCCATTCTTTTATTACTCAGGTAGCAATAATTACCCATGCTTTATTATTTGAAATTTCAAGGGTAAAAAAATGCCTGTAAAATGCTAATGCTATAACTTTCCTTTGTTACTGCAGCAATCATCTTTCCAGGAACTTTATTTTAGCTTGCACAAGGATATCTTTGGTTACTGATTTATAAAAATAGAAATGAACAGAGCATATGCAAATTTATTGAATCCTTGGTTCGAGGTTTATTTTCTTCTATGGCAGGATTTGTGGTTAGGTTGTGTTAGGATCCAGCTTGCAGAAGGGTTGGGAATAAAATGCATGAGATGGCAAAAAGAAACCTGAATCAGAAAAAGTAAACATTTAGACTAAAGGAACAGTTGAAAGGGGCTTTGTGAACAAGGGGTGGTGTAGAAGAAAGAATGGGTGAGTGGGATTTCCCTAACTCTTTGTTCCCCTTCACAGCAGTGCCTGGGAGGGACCAGCATTGTTCCATGAATGAACTTTCCATCCCTCCAGCAGACTAATAGCCTCCCCTGTAAGCACATTTAAACTATCAAGCCTAAATATTTAGAGTTATTTAGGGCTCTTTTTTTCATTAATTAGTGGCTACCTACCTACCATTCCTTGACTTGTCTGTATGTACTTTCCTTAGTACTTTCTATGAGAAACATGCTGAATTCCATGACTAAAAGGCATGTCTGGGACTTGGCTGTTTAATTCAAATCCAGAGAAAAGCAGTTTATTTTGTAAGACATAGACTATGTAGAGAACACGTATATCAAGTGGGATGCAAACTCAAGCACAATTTACTCCATTCATAAGTTTTCATTTCCAGGCAGAATATCTTTTTGAGTACTATTTTATTTTACTTGCTCTTATGTGGGAAATGGAAACCATGCCTGAAGAGACACCTTTCAGAATCTATATACCACAGGAGAAGGAAGTTGACCAAGTGCAGGTTGGAAAGAGAAAAAAATAAATAAATAAAAGAAAGAAAGAAAGAAAGAAAATGTGAATGTCCATGAGGGATTCAACCACAATTTCCTAGCACCATTTAAATTTCATTATTAACTTTTTCAGTGTTGTGACTAGTGATTAGCCTCTTAGGGAAAGACTATTAATAAAATGACTGAATTTAATTACTGAAAATCCAAGTGTAGAATATAAGCATATTTTATCATTATTTGTATTACTATGTGTTTGTATATGTGTTATATAGCTGATAACTTATATCATAAGGCCTTATAGAAAAGGTAGATTTTTCTTCTAAGGTAACAAGTGATAAAACTATAAGAGATTTTAGTCATTAGCTTTTAAGCAAACATTTAGTACTGACACAAAACACCTTCACTAATTATGCATATGGCAATACGGTGAAGGCTCAGATATGCTTACCATTTTGGTAATTTAATTCTTTTTATCTTTGAAGAGCATTTGTCTTTGACTCTAAAATATAAATACCAAAACAAGGGTAATTTTGTACTTAAGAAGAAGTAACAATATAAATAAATGTTTTAGTTACAATTAATAACAATTTTGTCAGTGCTTAATATGGGTTCTGGTTACATAGCTATGTTCAAATTGTGAAAAATAAGCAAGATGACATTTATTATTAGTGCCTTTTTCACTATATATGTTTCACTTCAATAAATACCCTATTCAAAATTTTATCTAGTTTATGAGGCATAGAATTCCAGAAGTTACTTTAGAAAATATTTAATATGGCTTTCCCAACAGTAAAAATTATTTATTATAGATTTCCCAACAGGTTATTCTTTTTTGAATGGGCAATTTTATAGTCAGATCTAGTTTTGACAGGTTCAAAATATTGGATCGCTCCTGTAGGTATCTTAAAAAGAGTAGTTACTAATATTCCCACTTTACAGTTAGAGAAACTAAGAATGTAAAGAAGTAAAAAACATGAAGTTAGTAAGTGTTGAAGAATGACTAGAATGAAGGCAGTCTGACTCTGGAATCTACACTTCATCTACTAATTGAAACTAAAATAACTCTGCAGGTCTTCTGGAAGCCCCAAAGATTGTGCAAATTAATATGGAACTCCTAACTCTTTCAGATGAAATACACCTAGAATATTAGTTAAAAATGTTAGAGTTCAAAATTCTCATTTCCAACTTGCTAATTTAGAACTTAAAATGTTTTTACACACAGAAATACTATTATAAATATAGTTCCTAGTTCACAAAAATCTGTTGAACTGATGGTTCAGATTTTCTGTGCTAAATTTATAGATCAAATTTGCTGTGCTTTATGTTTCATGTAGTATTTATTATTCAATACCGACTTATTGAGTGTGTACTTTGTGCCAAATCAAAACATGGCACCATGATTATTAGGCACACACAGTCTAGCAGAAGAAATGTAATTATTGAATGTATGGTGATAAATCACATAGTAAATAAGCTTTCATAGCATTCTAGGAGTACAGTAGTAAGGTAGGTTTGGTCTGACTCTAGCAGATTTGGGGAAGACTTCAAATTACAAGTGTTTATATTTAATCTGGATTGATTATTAATCTAGATTATAAGATTGAAATTTAATCTGGAACCTAAAAGATAAATAGGATTTGATGAGTAGACAAGAAAGGGAAAGAGATACTCTTTCTCTAATGTCCCAGATATCCATGTAACAATGTTTACTCTGTGGAATATATATTTTTCTCAAACTTTAGCTGTTATAGAGCAACTTACCACTATTCTTGTATACCCCTTAATGGTAGGGCTATGATTTCTGGTCCTTGTTTATCTAGAGATCAATTAGTAATGTTTACTCTGTGGAATATATATTTTTCTCAAACTTTAGCTGTTATAGAGCAACTTACCACTATTTTGTATACCCCTTAATGGTAGGGCTATGATTTCTGGTCCTTGTTTATCTAGAGATCAATTA